>NC_056474.1:1019602-1237102 GCF_008729295.1 Plectropomus leopardus | reverse complement strand
AACAAGTAAAATCCGCAAACTGTAAATAAGAGGTAAATTAAAGAGTAAAAACAGAAAATAAAATAATGAATGAATATGTTAAAAATAATAAAATGATAAAGAAAGTATTAAAATTGTAAAACAGACTTGAATATATAAATAAATAGTCAGTGATGAATACATTTCAATTAAAAGAGGTAACAAACCCTCGGGGAAAACAGACACCGAGCTACTGTTCCACAAACTGCAAGAAAGATTAGAAGATTTAAAAAATGACCTTTGAAAAAATGAAAACAGCCAGAGAAAAATTATATATATTATATATTATATATTTACAGTTTTCATTATGATCAGAATTACAAGGATGTTACAGAATGATTATAATTTTTAAGCACTTTTTGCCCGTCTTGTTTGCCTTGTTTTTTTACATTCTTTTACTTTTTCCCCTTTTTTTCATTTTTTAAAAACTAATTTTCAGGTAATGTTTTTGCACTTTATGTTAATTTCTGGCTATTTTTTAGGTTACTTCTTCTCATTGCCCTCTTCCCACGTCTTTGAATTTGTTTCAAAGGGTTAAAATTCTACTCATTTTTGATGCCCGTATCAAACTGTAGCTGACAGCTGTGATATACATGAGTTGAAGTAATAATTGGCTTTTTTTCAGCCGGTTATCTGCAGCGCTGACTGATGTGACGTTCTCACAGAAAGCTCAAGCTGAAATAAATCCATCAGTTAAACGTCGACGCCTGTGAGCGAAACAATGTGAAGCAGCCACATGTCCGAGCTGCAGAGTGTGAACACTGAGAATAAGACAGACAGGAGGTCGGTGTCGGCGGCCGCTCAGAGGTCCTGCTTTAATATTAACACAGGAATGAGGTGTTTGTGCTCGTGTGGATGAAAGGCGTCTGAAAGCTGCTCGAGGTCAGAGGGCAGATGAGACGGATGTTTGAAACCTTCCCGGCGACCTTCTGAGAGGTCGTATACGTACAAAGAAAAGCAATAACGTTCAGGTCCTGGAAGAATGGAATAAAACCTGATCGTGATGTATTGAAGTACTCGCTCTGTGCAGGTTTCGACCTGCTCGCGTACGATCTGTTTGGTTTTCACTCTCAAAGCTTGTCAAGCATCTAAACCTTGTTCGTCTTTGAAGGTGCTATAACGGGTTTACTGGGACAAAGGAAATCGATTTTCTTGTGCTTAATTGATATCTTTGAATAGACGTGAGCGAATCATCCTTTTTTGATGTGATTTAATGTGAGTCGTCTGCAAAGCTGTGATAACGGAGGTGAATTTTCTTCTCTGCTGATAAGACTGTGGAAATGAACGACTGATGTTGCTTTAGAAAAGCGCAGAGATTTTGTTTTTGATAGCGCTCGAGCAGTTTGAGTCCTGACAAGATTCTTCTTCTTAGAAAATAAATATTTCCTTGATTGTTTTCGTGGCTCTGTGCCGGCGATAGCGTTTTTTGTGTTTTCGAGTTGTCTGTGCGCACGTACATTTGAACCAGGGTTCCCATGATCATGGAAAACCTGGAAAAGTCCTTCAAATCACGATGCCAAGATTTTTCAAGTAAATATTTCAATCGAAATATTTAAGATAAAAGAAAATGTCTTTCCACCAAATAATAGAAAAGTTTAAATACAGATGTTCCTCTTACTGCAAGCAGATGGGCGAAGAAGTCAACCTCTGTGTGTGTGTGTGTGTGTGTGTGTGTGTGTGTGTGTGTGTGGCGTGTGCGTGTGCGTGTGCGTGTGTGCATGCGTGCGTGTGTGTGTGTGTGCGTGTGTGTGTGCGTGTGCGTGTGCGTGTGTGCGCGTGCGCGTGTGCGTGTGTGCGTGTGTGCGTGTGTGTGTGTGCGTGTGTGTGTGTGTGCGTGTGTGTGTGTGCGTGTGTGTGTGTGTGCGTGTGTGTGTGCGTGTGTGTGTGGGGACATACTGTAAACAGCAGATGTATATATGTAATAGTAGAGTTTACCTTGAGGCTGCAGGTCGGCTCCCGCAGAGACGAGTAAATCTGTCGTCCTCCATCTGCTGCTCGCGCTCATCTGCATGGCTTCAACGCCCACGCGATGTTTTCGATAACCTTTGACCTCGCGAACACCTCACTCCTGTCGCTTCAGCTCACAGTTAAAGGACATGAGATTATTTTCTCTTTCTGCTCTTTTTTCTGTGAGCAGTGGTCCGACCTGACTTTAAATCTGTTTTGGTATATAGAGGCTACTTTACTTTATTCTGTTTTATTTTATTTTATTTATTTTTTTTATTTTTTTTGTAGTTATTTTAAACATTTTTATATCACGATGAAAAGGCTACTTTATTGTATTCTGTTTTATTTTTAATTTTTTTGGTAATTATTTTAAACATTTTTATATCATGACAAAAAAGGTTCCTTTATTTTATTTTATTTTATTTTATTTTATTTTTTTTTATTTTATTTTTTTGGTAATTATTTTAAACATTTTTGTATCATAGTGATGCACAGCCAAAGGTTTTTAATTTGTCCTTCAAATTAAATAAGACAACAGGTTGCAGGTATTTGTTGTCCTGAACATACAACACGTTGAGATGTTTTCTGATGTACCACCTCTGTGGTTCAGGTTTGATGATGTTTAACCCTTTAAAACCTGAGGCGACTGGCTTTAATTCTTTCAAAAACATCGGAAGAAGGAAATGAGCAAGTAAACAAGAAATGTCTCAAAAATTTGAGATTAGATATTAGTCAAAAGTTACAAGAAAGTCGTCAAAAATAAGCAAAAGAAAGAAAGAAAGAGAAAGAACAAATAAAACAAACAAAACAAAACCAACATAATGAAATTATTTGTGTGAAGTGCTAAAAAATATAATAACTCACAATTTAATGATATATTATAATTACAGTTCTATATTTTTGGAGATTTTTCTGTAGCCTCTGTGTTTTTAGATTTTATTAATTTCTTTTTAAGATCTTTTTTTTTTTTTTGGTATACATGTGAAAGGGATGATGCATGTGATATGCTTGATAAGAGTAAAAATAAAATACGGAAAATGCCCAGAAAACTATATTTATAATATTACTATCATAATTATTTGTAACTATATATTTTTTTCTTATTTTTTTTCTCAGGTAATTGTATTGTTACTCATAGCTTATAGCTTCTTCCTGTGCTTTTGAAAGACAAAGAAAATTTGCTCAGTTTTCAAAGGGTTAATGCTTCTATTCCAACCAGTTTTCTGCTGATGAGGTTTTATTAAATGAGCATATTAATAATGATCTTATTTTTTTTTCAGTCACCTGGACAACCACCACCTTTGGGACCCCAATGAGTTTGCAGTTTCCTGCTTCAGGATCATCATGTACTCCATCCAGGTACTGAACGCACATTTTTGGGAAAACAAAGTCGTGGAGAAAACAGCCAAATTCAATAAATATTTTCACTCAGTTTAAAAACTTTTAAATTCCTTAAAAATCATGTAGAAAAAAATAGTTAGAAAAACATAATTTTAGGAGGAATCAACTATAACAGTACATAACATACTTTTTGTAGGTTTTAATGATGGTGAAAAACCTCATTTTTTTTTGTTGCATGAGGAATCAACTTAAATGGTAATTAAATATATAAGACCGTGTTCGTAAATTATGGTGATTATATACTTAGTTTTTGACCATAATTATGAACAAAAAACCGTAGAAAAAAATTCTAAATTCTAAAGTGTTACTTAAAAGTTTCACATCAGCGTGGCTTCAGAGGCATTTTTAACGGTTTTTACATCGGAGAGTCGGGTGTAGCGTTACACCTCCCCGTCCTCTCGGATCCGGCTCCAGCGCCTGTCAGTCATCTTGACGAGCTGTCATGGAGTCTCAGGCTGAAAGTCGGCGGCGTCCCTGAAGCCTCCGCAGGCAGATGGAGAACACAGCTGATCACTGCGCTCCTCAGATTCGCTCTTTTTTTTTAATATTCAGGCTCAACTGCGTTGTTACTGTCGCTGTCCTCGGTTTAGTTTTTGCTCAAAATTCTGCTTCTCAAGCGATTCTTCATCGAGGCGGCACAGCGTGAATCCTGCTGCTTTCATCTGAGTAACTCTTACCTCAAACACCGTCCTTACTTACTTTTTATGGAAGTTTATTATTATTATTATTATTATTATTATTATTAATAATAATCATAATACCAACATTACTTTATTGTATTTATTTAAGTATTTATTATTATAATATTATTATTAATTATTTAAACTTTTATGTATTTATATAATATTATTATTATTAATTATATTTTTAATTGTAATTTATTTATATTGTATTTATTATTGTTATTATTTATTATTATTATTATTATTATTATTATTATTATTTATTATTTGGCTATTATTATTATTATTACTGGAAGATGCATAAGCTAATGTAAATTTATATTAATTCCTGCAATTAGTATTTTTTTTTTTTTCTTTTAAATGTTTGTCTAAATGTATACAAGTATTTTTTAAACAGATATTATTCCACTGTTTAAGGGGATAGTTCACCCAAAAATGAAAATTCAGTCATTATCTACCCACCCTCATACTTGATGGAAAGTCTGGTGAAGTTTTTTTTCTTTTCATCTGCTTGTCTTGTTGGATATAAATCAGAATTCACTGAAAATAAGTTTTGAAATTCGTCCTATAATCTGTGCTTTCGAAACATACATGTATACATAAAAGCTTTTGTTTGACAAATATTGGTATTAAAAATGGACAGCAGATTTAATTTCTTGAGCAGAAGAGCCGACGATTCCCAGCGTTTTGCTGCAGTTGTCAGTCGGACTGATAGAAGTTTTTGCAGGGAAGACGGATGTGCTGCTGTTGTGCTTCTGAGAGTTTAATTAAGGGTTAAAATGCAACATTTGGTGGGTTGCTTTTTATGTTGCTGGGCCTCTGTCAATCAAATCAGATCAATACACGCCCACACAGACCTGATGATGAGCTTCTGAGTGTCTGAGTGATAACTAGGGATGTTTTTCCCCGACTTTAAATGCACATTTAATAGCGAATATTTAGTGTTACGAAAAAATTCAGTGTGAAAACAAATTATCATGATTGATACTGACACCAACACACACACACACGTAGCATATGGAGGACTGAAACTGACAAAATCAAAAATATTAAATAACAAAATGTGTCAATTAATAAATGAAAATGTCAAAAGTGACGACATTTTTTTAATTTTCCATTTTTATTTATCAGTGTATTCATGTAATTTTCCATCTCCTCGTGCTGCTGTCGCTGTAGTTGATCCATGCACGCTGATGTCCATCAGCTAACAGGCGAAAAGTTGACACCCCCGTGACACAAAGGTCAGCCCTCCCCCCTCATTTATACAGTGAGGTGGAAATGTAGGTGGAAAAGGAAAAAGAGAGGTAAATATGTTTGAGGACGGGGACGGCAAACAGGGAAATAATACATAAATAATACATAAATAAATGATTACACACATAAATACATTTAACAATGAAATAAACATCCATCTACACACTGTGTCCCAGCCACACTCACACACAGCCCAGACCTCCAGCTCTCTCTCTGTCTCTCTGTCTGTCTCTGTCTCTCTCTGTCTCTCCCTGTCTCTATGTCTGTCTCTCTGTCTGTCTCTGTCTCTCTCTGTCTGTCTCTGTCTCTCTGTCCTTTTGTCTGTCTCTGTCTCTCTCTGTCCTTTTGTCTGTCTCTGTCTCTGTCTCTCATTCTGTCTTTCTCTGTCTCTCTCTCTCTCTACCTGTCCCTTTGTCTGTCTCTGTCTCTCTGTCTGTCTCTCTGTCTCTGTCTGTCTCTGTCTGTCTCTCTCTGTCTCTCTCGTTCTGTCTCTCTCTCTCTCTCTGTCTTTCTTTGTCTCTCTGTCTCTGTCTCTCTCTGTCTCTCTCTGTCTGTGTCTCTGTCTGTCTGTTTAATTGGTGGCTTGTCCAGAAGCTCCCAGGTGACTCCGAGTTGTTGCCACAGATCAAACTACATCAATGCTGCTGGGGTCCAGGTGTGTGTGTGTGTGTGTGTGTGTGTGTGTGTGTGTGTGTGTGTGTGTGTGTGTGTAGTTGGCAGAGTAGACGGCAGCGAGCATCTGTTTGATCTCGGTGACAGAAAACAAGCGCTCCCCGGTTTGTCCTGCAGAGACACGCAGTCGAACATTTTGTTGTCAGGACGAAGCGACAGAGTTTGGACCGTCTCAGGAAAGAGAAATCCGTACAAAAGCAGCTGCGGATGATGATCTTTTCCATTTTGAGGTTTAGCTCAGATCCAGCAGCTCCGGGAACATTTAAACGGATCTGAAACTTTAACGGTTAAAATTAGGATTTTCTGTCAGGGTTCGGTTTCCCAATCAGCAGCAAAAGAGAAAATCTGTCCCGGAAGGGAAGAGACAGAGAAAATAATTTTACACTTTATTTTTTTCCCACCAGATTATCTCTGCATCCTGAACCATTTCTCTTCTTGATTCTTGGAACTTTGCTGCAGTCTAGCGAACCAGCCGCCATTTTCACCTGTTTTTCGTGCGAGCATTTTAACCAAAAATCATCATGAAGGGCGTTGCACAGCAGAAGTGAACAGTAGAAGCAGAATCAGAGATTACATTGATTGTATTTGTTTTATTATTACAGATGTTTATACTGAAAAAATTAGTATAAATTAACTATAAATGAAACTATAACTATAAATTTGCCTGTTTAAAGTCCATACACCAAAAAGCTGAGAGTAAATAAAGAGAATGGTGGTGACTGACTGTGTAAAGAAGTTTAAATATCTGCAGCTGAAAAATACCCCTTTTCCACTGAAGTTAGCATGTGTACGTAGGTTTTTTAAGGTTAACTTGCTAAAAAATAGGCAATACTCTCCCTTCCCATTGCCAGTAGAGTGGAGCTGTGTACACGGCTCTGCAGCCGACAAGTGTGCCTTTCTGTGGGCAGGTTTCCATTAACCCTGAAATTGTACAAATTAAAATTGTGAATATGAAATACCCCTTATAGGAAACAAGTCAATTGCAAAAAACTCCCTTTATCACTAAACAGTTTTCACGCTCGCATGAGATGGTGTTTCAGCAATTTGAAAAAGCGCCGCTTGGACAGAGATGAACGGTTAATTTGTGGTGCTGCATCATAGCATCTCACCGGTGAAAGGGCTAAGAGTGGCGCGGCCACCTGGGTGTTGTCTTTCAATCGACGCAAATCCGAGCCGGAGCCGGTAAATACTTGCGACTACTGCAGAGTCATTCGGTATGTCGATTAGAAACTTCCCCATTACTTAAAAAAGCCAGATGTTAACCGGAGTTTGAAAGTTTTTTTGAAGCGGAAAAGGGGCTTGAGTCACGTGATCAGTGTGGACGCGTCTTAAATCCTCCCCGTCTCTCTGTCTTTGTCCTCTTCGTCCAGGCTCAGCACTCCCACCACGTCATCCAGCAGGTTCTGAATCACCTCGACACGCACAACAGGAACACACCGCGGGTCAGAGCCGGCATCGTCCAGGTCCTCCTGGAGACGGTGGCCATCGCCGCCAAAGGCTCAGTGGGTGAGTTCACCAGTTCTGTCACACGGGATCACGTTCTGGTGCCGTCTGCTTATCAAACAAGCTGCTCAAACACAACAAAATACCAACCGTCTAACAAAGATATCAGAAATCAGTGCAGGCCTCCCTCGGAGCGTTGCCCCACAAAGACAACGTCCACGTTTTGATACCAAATTCTAAGTATTTTTATGCGCCGATCCACCCAACTCAGTTTGATTATTTTTGACAGAAACCAAAGATACATGATAAGGAATTCAATCTGCAACTAAAGGTGTTAAAAAAAACGGTGCTGATGTATTTTGGATCATTATCAGTCCTTTCTTCTCAGGCTTCTTTCCGCTGAAGTATTTGCACGGTTAATTGGCCGGTAATTGAATAATCCTGACGTTTGACCGCTCAGAGAAGATGAAAAAAATCAGTTTATTCAGTTACGTTCTGCCGCCTCTCTGAGGTGGCGGCGGGGTGAACAAAGCTTCCTCTCCCCGGCAGCCTTTGCCAGCTCCTTCTGGGGGGATCTGGAGGCATTTTCGGGCCAGATGAGATGTATAATCTCTCCAGCGTGTTCTGACATATAAAACACTCAGAGGGCGTCCTTATCACATGCTCGATCCTCGGCGACTCCACTCTGAGCTCCGTACCTTATCTCTCAGGGTGCTGCCCCTCTGGCCTCCTGCTACCTGTCTGCTGCTGCAGGAGACCTCAGGGCCGCCTCCCACCACCAGCGGGTTCTCAAGTTCCCGCCAAAACACGCACAACCGAATCACAACTGCTCCACCGTGGAGAGGTGAAGGGATGATGTATTTTTCTAAGCCAACCCAGAAGTTAGCATCGTGCTGGATCCCTCGTCAAAAACCTCATGGGATTTTCGATTATCGCCAAAAATAAGCCGTGTCACGAACACAAGGTTATGATACTTACACGTTTTGTTCAGCATGATAATCTTCACAGATGAGCACCACGTCTGTGTGTTTTGAAGCGTAAATGAAATAAAATTAAAAAAGCTATCGTTAGGCTAGAAATGAACGACATCGCGGTCGCATCGCTCAACATCGCCACCCCGAATCCTTCAACTTCTGATTTGATTTACCGCGCCTAATTTTCTACAGAACTCTGTTAACAACCGCCTTTTTTAAGACGAGTCAAACATTTAAAAATTCAAAAAAACGGGTGTTTACGGACGTGTTTTATGTTGCAGAACAAAACGTCTAAATATCTTTAGCCTGTGTAAACCACAGACATTTTACCAAAAACCCAAAACACCCAGAGACTTTGAGACGAGGGAACAGGAAGTGCGAAGATGCTAACGGACCTCCAGACTTTTAGGACTCATTACGTCGTCACTCTGGAGTCTTTAAACAACGCCTTCTCTTCCCACGTCATCACGTGTTGCCGCTTTGCAGTGCACTTCCACGTCTACACGTTACACTTCTGCGTCTGCTCTGCTGACGCCGTCCAGCAGCGTTTCATGTGGACGCTATCACACGCATATTGTTTATATATAATTATATATATATATAGTTTAAGAACATTCAGTCTTTATAAAAATGAAAGCGGCAATTATGCTGCATGTGATGCAGACTAAGCAGAAGCACGCGGTGGCGCCAGCGGAATAAATGACAAATCTATCACAACACCTTTGAATATCGAAGTAAAGTAGGTGGTTCAAATAACTTGTGGAGTGTTTAAAATAGATATTGTTTATGTTTCTGTATTTAAAAATGTTTTGGATCAACATGTTTTGTTTTGTTTTGTAAAATGTGGTGAAAAACCATGTTGTTGTTTTTGATTATGTTAAGAATCATACTGTAGTTTCTAAATACTCTGGTACACCATAATACTGTGAAATTCTCAAAGAGAGAGAAAATATAACAAAACAAAGTACACTCAGCAAATATAACTTCATTTTAAATCCAGTGGTAAATGAAGGTAAATATTTTTTAATTTTTAATTTTTTTAAAAATATTTTATTAAGTTTTTATAGAAATTTTAGAGAGAATTAAAACATTATAAATTTGATTCAGCTTACTGTTTTTGTTTTTTTTGGTTTTTGTTTTGTTTATGATTTTGTTTTTTGTTTTTTTGTTTTTTTTTTGTTTTGGTTTTGGTTTGGTTTGTTTTCTTTCTTTTCTACTTAATTTCTCCAAACTGTGTTTTACTGCCTCTGCCTGGTGAAAAAACTTCAACCTTTCTTCTGGATAGGAATGATTCAAGAGTCCAAAAGAAGCGACGTCTTCTTTGAAAGTGAAATCACGACTCCGCCCAATCTGTGGCTCGGTACAGTATGACTCTGAGGGTAGATTCAAAGTGAACGTAGCAGTTTGTGCAGATCCAGCTGTGATTTTGTGCCTCAGTGTTGGTGCTGTAGAGTAGCACAGTGACGTGTGACGTTTCCTCACTAGATCCAGTGTTTGAGGAACTTTTGGAAACCCTTTATTTTGTCATGTTACGGACGAGAAGACGGATTTCAGTTTCATCTGTGGGAATCCTGGATGCATTTAAGCTTGAAGGCTGTTAGCCTAGAATATAAACTATAATAATAATAAAGTTTATTTATACAGCACTTATCAAAACCAGTGTTACAAAGTGCTGTACAGTTAAAAATCACAAAACACACACAGGAAAAAAATCACACAACACAAAAGAAAAAATACACAGGAAAAAATGTTACAGAGAAAAACAAAACAAGAAATACAGAAGCAAAATTTAGAAACAGTGGTTGAGAACAAAATCAAAAACGTGCAAAGCAAGAGTCAAATCCAACCAACTTCTCGTCCAAATATGGCCGCTTCTGGCTCCAAAAAACCAAGATGTCAACAGTATAAAATGCCAAACTAGAGCCTCCAAACAGGACTCCACAAAGCTTCGTCCATTATTTCTACAGTCTGTGGTTTGAAGATGCAAAAAAATCACTTTTTTTCAGTAACCATAACTGCTTCTCTCCAGCTTTAATTCAGCTCACCAGCACCTTCTTGTCAGTCACAACTCTGTGAAATTTACAGCCGTTAAACTGTCGTTTTTACTTACATGCTTTCTTGTAGGAGCATGAGTTGTCCAGGCGTCTTTCTCTTTGAAATTTCAGAAGCATCCAGTTACAAAATACCACCCGAAACCTGCCTACTGCAACAAGTGTGTTTACATGGACATGTTGGATGTGGATAAGCCATTTATAATTGGATTTTTTGGGGTATCATATTCCTGTGTTTGAGCATGTAAACACCATATTCCATTTATTAGAAACCCAAATATCTCAGCTGGACTTCTTCAAAAGAGACCAGGATATATATGGGAAATAAAAATAACCCTATTTCTCTTTAAACGCCACATCCCAAAAATGATCCTAACTGGGATAGGCCTCATAAACTGGTTATTCATTTCCATGTAACTGCACTAAATATTGAAACGGAGCACAGCATGTGAAGGGAAAGAGGTCGACAGCGTGCAGTTTACTCTCACAGGCAGGAACCAAAATGACTGACGGCTCCAAAATTCTGCGTCTGTTCAAGGTTTTTGTGAGACTGAGATTTAATTGAACCCTCTCGAAACATAATTGCACAGCTTGCATATTTGTATCTAACGATGCATTGTTAATTTTCACGCTTTTCCTTCTTCCAAGTTCTGTTTTCTCAAAGTGCATTCAGAGTCTGTTTTGAGGGATTTTTCAGGGTTGTTACTGTGATTTTTTTTTTTTTTTTAAATTGAATGTGCCAAAGGCTGGAAGGGTGAGCGAGCCGGCATCCTAATCTGAGGTGTTGCTTTTTGTGACAGAGTGAGTTAACACAAGTGGACCAGAAAAGATGTGGACCAACAGCGCAGATACAAATCTGTTACTGGGGACTGCATGCTCATATTTACTATCTATTAACTGATAAGCTGAAGAGCGGTGGGAAATAATACGTTTGCACTGCGTCCTACTCCGTTTTGAACGTGTGAGATGAAATTTCTTGTTGCTTCTTTGAATCTATTCATTGTTTTTTTTTATTATTATTTTGCACAGGTTATCATCCAGTTTCGTTATTGCCATTTTTTTATTTTTATCTCTTCACAGATTTCGTTGCAGAAGCCAAACTGAGCCGTTTAAGCCATGCGACTTTTTCCCAACAACACCCAGTTCATAAAAGTGCAAATACATAAATAATGTGATTACTTCACCAACAGCTCAATCACCTTTGTGTTTACTAATTTGTAGACGGACAGTGATTTAACAAACATTTATTTAACCCTTTGAAACCTGGAGTGACATCACGTTTCTTGTGCCGCTTCAGACGCGTTTCACAAGTATTTAACCCCTTAAACCCCGAGCATTTTGGTGTTTTTGTTCCCCATATTTTGTCCAAAATATGGGGAAAAAAAGACAATGAGCCACTTAAAATGTTCAACAAGTAGCTTTTGAAAATTATTTTAAAAGGCTAGGAGAAAGTTTCCAGGGAAAATTGAAAAAAAAATAAGGAAAAACTTAATTTATAATTATAATAATTACATACTTAAAATTGTGTAACAAAATTATTATAGTTTGCAAGTACTTTTTACAGGTAATTTGTCTCACTGAAAATGAGTTATGGTTTCGTGGTACTTGTGGAAGTTAAATTCAACAACAAGCGTCTTTAACATTGACACTCTTCTTCTTCTGTGGTGGCTGCATGTGTGTGATTTTAGGTCCCACAGTGCTGGAGGTGTTCAACACTCTGCTCAAACACCTGAGGATGAGCGTGGACTTTGAGCTGGGCGAGAGCTCAAGGAGAAACTCCGGCACCAGCGTTTCGTCCGGCCGCGGCAAAGAGAGCGAGGAGCGAATCGTCCAGAACGCCATCATCCAGACCATCGGTGCTGCAGAGAGTTTAACCTCATTTCCTATAATACAATAAGTTCAGACTGGTCTAGTGTATCCTAAAACACACTGTTATCTAAATGAAAACAGTCATTACGCGCTGCAATCACAAAAACAAAATCCACAGTTTGCTCAAAAATTCAGGTGAAGCTCAGACTTTATGTGGTACTAAAGACGATATTAGAATGAAAGAAAGAATGCACCTCATGCAGCAACTTTTTAAAAGTTTTCTCTAATATCTTCTCTAAATTTTCTGGTGAGAGAAAATATAAAAAGGCTGTGAGAGGAAGAACTTCTGCAGCACTGAAACTGACCAAATAAATTAAATCTGATTTCAGGGAAATGTATTGAACTATTAATAATGATGTAATAATTCAAAATATATATTTTTGCAAGAAACGTTTCTTACATGAAGATAAAGATATCTGTCATGAAGATTGTGCACAAAATCTTAGATTCTAAAGTATACCATAACAGTAGTGGAGTAAAAAGTACCATATTTCCCTATAAATATAAAGGTACTTTAAAAAATAATTTAAAATCAACAAAAGACAGTACAGTACTTGCGTAAATGTACTTGGTTACATTCCAGCACTGGTCAGCTGTAGGGGTGTAACGATTCATCGATCTATCGATTAAATTAGCAATGATCAGGTAACATTGATGCGAAGTGTAAACGTCGATCCAAATGCCCCTCCTTTAGATGCGCTCTTATTTTGAAAGTCTGTGTCACAGATACGCAACGTCCGGCTGGTGATGACGTCATGGCGAGCAGCCGCGAGAAAGATGAGGAGGATAAACGTGAAGAGGATAAATTACGATTATTTACTCGGAATAAATCATCAGTGTGGAAATGTTTGTTTTCGGAGAAACTGCGAGTCAACAGACGGCGCACGTGACACGTAAACAAAAGCCGTACTGAGGAAACAGGAAGTACCAACCTGTACACCTCACCGACTTCTTGCTAACGTTACGTTAGCTGCTGTTTCAGCGATGTTGACCGAAAAAACGAGCACGTAGAGTGAAAGTCACCGGCTCTGTCGGGAGATGCAGCGACTTAAACCAGCGGTGAGTCAGAAAAACATAAATAATATCAAACTGGTTCAGTTATGAGGAGAGGAAAAGTCCGCTAGCTGCTAAGCTAATTTCTGCAATGTAAAATGCTATAGGCTTATGCTAATAACATTAGCATGTTGTGTATGTGACCTACTAAAGACAGTTGTTTTGTCTCTGGTCCTTGACAGTTATAACTGAGTTTTATACTTTAGTGAAAAGACTTTGCTGTTAATCCACGTTTTCAGGATGTTATGACAAGTTTGTCTTCAAGTCAGACTGTTCTGATGTTTAAGGAAAAATATCATAGTTTAAATTAAAACATTTTAAGGCAACATTTTTTCCTGAAAGCGTTTTCAAACAGAATGAATCAGTTTCACTTATTTCTAATTATGAATATGTTGTATGTATATGCAAAGAAAGAGGTGGCAGCTTCTCCTGTAACTGACTGTGTTAAATGAGCAGATGATATCGGCCCGTATCGATCGCAAGCCCCTAAATCGAATCAAAATGTGTCTTGGTAGACTTTGTGATATTGGCAAATATTATACCGTTGTCCAAAGTATCAATATAATATCATATCGTGATGAAACCAGTGATTTACACCCCTAGACAGCAGTGGGATGCACAGTTACTGAAATTATAATGTGGATCAATGTACCAAGTATATTATATTTCTTTAGTTCAGTCAGTGTAATCACTTTTAAACATCATCTGACTTTAATCAAGTAATTTTCATGCATTTCTTAAAATGTAATAACATTTGTGGTCTATAAAAACACAATGATTTTCTTGATACAAGTGCTCACAACCAATCATAAAATTCTCTCTTACCTAAGAAAAGAGCAAGAACAAGAAAACACAGGTGAATCCTAAATATCAGTGGGTACCAACAAAATAAGAAAAAATCCTGGATACGAGCAAAAATAAAAGCGAACATATACGTTTAGAGTTTCTTGCATGAGGCCAAATGTGTTTTAAATCTCTTAAAAATGTTCAAGTCTTTGTGTCTGAATGCTGACTCACTGTCTCGCGTGTCTTCCCGCCAGGCTTTTTCGGTGGAAACCTGCCAGACTACCAGCGAGCTGAAGTCATGATGTTCGTCATGGGCAAGGTGCCGGTGTACGGGACCCCCTGCCACACCTTGGACACCGTCAAGATTGGGTGAGTCACGCACTCATTATCCAGGGACCTCAGGGTTCCCGCTCACTGCTGCTGCTGCTGCCGGCGAGCTCACAGCTCCCAGAAACCCGTTCTGCAGACTGTAGAAACGGTTTGGCTCCAAACATGTCGGCTGCACACCGGCTTTTCTTTACCAGTAAACACAATCAACGCACACACACACACACACACACACACACACACACACAGAGTGAACTGAGCTGTTTAAAGGTATGATAAAAACACGGAGCTGGTTTTACCGGAACTGAGATTTACACTCTCATATGGGAGAGGCCAGAGGAATAATCTGCACCCTAAGAAATACTTTTAACTTAACCCTTTGATACCTGAAAAAAATGGTTTGATTTCTTAAAAAGAAAAAAAAAAAAAAACGTGAGAAGACACCAGGGAACTTAACAGGCAATGGCTTAATGAGCCCAAAATTAACAAAAAATATGAGTAGTCGTTTCCTCAACATAATGTTTTGTTTTTATTTTTTGTACCTTATTAATCCTGAGACCCACTAAAACAGGTAAAAATTAAATCCACCCAAAATGCCCAAAATTTAAGGTACCAGTGTGTAGGATTTGAGGAAATATGTTGGTAGAAATGGAAAATGCAGGTGATTATACACTAAAGAAAATAACAAAATAAGTATAATTTTCTTTTGTGGATCATCAGCTGCATGAAATTGTGTTTTTGTTTTGTTGTTTTCACATGAACGCTATATCTCAAGAACACCTCGAGCAAATTTATTAAAATTTGGCATTGGCATTGAATTTGGCAAAAACGTTAGATTGGACTCATGGATGGACAGATTAGATTTTGGTGGTTAAAGGTCACGTTGACCCTCCATTCACCTCATACTTGTGAAGGAAATATCTCAAGAATATCTTGGGGAACTTTTTTCAAATTTAGCACGAACGTCCACTTGAACTCAGTGATTAACTGATTGGATTTTGGTGGCCTTAGGTCAAAGGTCAAGACTGACATTTTATATCCAAGAGGTCAAAGGTGACTTTTACTTTGACGTCATAAAAAAAAGATTTTTCCGTCCATATCTAGTGTCAGATCACAGGAGCAGAAGAGGCGATATTTGATCAGAAACTGAATTGGTGACACAAATCTAGTAATGTTTCTGTATTTATTTTTGTAAAATGACTTTCTAACTCTTCTTGCAAGTTGTGGAACATTTCTTACAAAGTTGCCCTTTTTCCATATATTTGTAAGAAATCACCCCAATTTTCTCAATGTTCGAAGGTCAAAATATTTGTGAAAAGTGTTTGAAAGCAGCACAATAAAAGGGACGTGGCTCCAGGTTTCACAGACCTGAAGAAATGCTCAGATACATCATTTCTTATTAAATACTTTATTTTTTTGGTGATCAAAAGTTATCAAACAGTTGCAATATAATTTGTTTTTTTTCTTCAGTTAATTGGAGCCGGAGATACACTAATAAATCATATTAAACAGTTTTACATGTCACACCAGACTCTCAGTATATGCTGCAAGCATTTGAAAAAAACAAAAATCTGACTCTTGAGTCCAGGAAGCGCTCCTTTTCTCTGAGATGCTACGAGCATTTAAACAAAAATACACACTCTCACACATGAGCGCACTCACATACGCTCCCCCTCTCATCCAAAGTGAATTGTGTCTTAATCTGTCCTCGCTTCACCTCCTGGACGCCCTGCAGTGAGTTCAGCTCCTGGGTCACTGAGACGACGGCGGCCCTTATCCTTCCCCCCGAAAAAAAGAAAGAAAAAACAAGCTAATCCCTCCAGCCTCAGGAGTGCAAGAAGAGATAATCCCAAATCAAACGCACGCTCTCCTCCTCTCTCTCTCTCCTCTCCTCTTTGGGTAATTGCTGGAGGAGAGAGATTTGGCTCTGCAGCTCGGCGGTGTTACTGAGATAGAGCGGCGCTCTCATTTAAACTGTCGACATTCAAGCTGCTGCTGATGTTTAGTCGTTGCTCTCTCTGAGGTCACACTGAAACACCGATCTCACAGCACTTTATCACCAACTATCAGGCGAGTGTGGCTGGGCAATAAAACCGTAACGACATCAATCGCAATATAAGTTTTCCTTGATTTAAATATGAGATGTAGTCGATAGAATGTCGATAGAATGTCGATAGAACGCATTCCAGCCATGTCCGCTCCTCTCATTCGCCGCCGGTGTCTCCGGATGTCCCCTCCGCTCTCATTCTCCGCCGGTGTCTCCGCCAGTGTCTCTGCCGGTGTCTCCGCCAATGTCCACTCTGCTGATATCTTTTTTTTTCTTTTCAGCCCTTCTTTATCTATTTTTCTCCTTTTGTTTTGTTTTTGTGCTGCACCAGATTTGCCCTCTGGAGACGTGAAAAATTTACTGAATTGAACTGAACTGAACTAAATTGAATGAAATTAATTCAATTTAATTCAACTGCTGTTGAGTTCAAATTTTATTTGGACTTAAAGCGACCTTTTGAATGTCTGACGTCTTCCTCTGCTGTCACTCAGGCATCAGGGGACCAAGCGGATCCAGACGATGCTGCTCAGCTCTCTCATCATGGTGAGTCCTTGTCTCTGACTCGTCTGTGCCGTCCCACACTCTGCCACCACGTCGACACATAACTTTATAGCACATGACACGACATTGTGACGGGACTCACGTGAATTTTAACTAAACAGATGCATTTATTGGTAAATATATGCATGAACCCTGCCTGTCAAAGTGCTTCGATACCGTTCTTTTAAAAAGTATGATTATATAAATTAACAATTTAAGAATGTTTTCATTTGAAAAGTTGTTTTTTGTGTCAAAATGTAATTTTCCACCACTTTTATAAAGTCTTAATTATTCATGAGATACAGTTCTGCCTCTTAACACTCCAGCGCTTCCTCCTCTTTCATTATCTTCTCCTGTGAGAGACCCTCATCTCTCAGAGACGAGGAGACACAGGTGGCCGCAACACACCCAGCAGTGATGCACGCGCGCACGTGTGTGCCTGTTACAACTACCATAGCACACGCACACACACACACACACACACACACACACACACACACACTGCAGCATCCTCCTGCACTGCAGTTCACATCCTCAGAGCGATTTATTGCTGCGTCTGTCTGTCCCCGTCTCCCCTCCTTGCCACCACCTGGCCTCTCAGTGCAGCTGGAGGAGGGGTGAAAGGTCAAAATATTTATAACCAATGCAGCTGCAGATGGGGCCCAGCACAGGGGGGGTGACACGAGGAGTTTGTGTGTGTGTTTGTGTTATCGGTGTCGCTGTGACACCGCAGACTGTCGGGGTGAAACCCGCATGTTTGAGGACGGCGTGTCGGGGTGAAGGCAGAAGGTGAATCACTCGCCGGTTTGGTCCAGCAGGAGCTTGTTTTCTTAATTCTGCTGGATTTTCTCGTTCTTTACGCTGAAGTTGTCAAATGCTGCAGCTTCTGCAGTGATTTTGGCGTGAGATCCCAAATAGCTGCCTTTACTGTTTTGTGTTTTTTTGTGAGTTTTTTTAGTATGGTTTAGTTTGTTTTTATGGGGTTTTTTTTCTTTTTTATTTATTTTTTGTTTTTTTTTTACACTATTTTATTGTCTTGTTGTAATTTTTAGTCTTGCAAAACTTGTATAATGTATTGTATTCTCCTTTAAATTGGGGCTTCAGCATGTCAGTTTTGCGATGTGAAGCACTTCAGGCTGCATGTGTGTAAAAAAGGTGCTCCATGCATAAAATTGAGTAGACCTATTATTTTTATTTCTAATACAATAATACCAATAATACTAATTCAGTTTTGAATAAATTGGCGTAGATTGTCCTGGAAAGTACTCTTTTTTTTTTTTTGCAGAGCAGTCACATTGAAATAAAAGTTATAAAAGCTTAAGTTTGTGTTAAGACAGTTATAGTTATTAAATCACAGACCCCAGGAGTCTGTTATTATAGTATTATTATAAGTAATTAATAGTATGTATCAGTAAAACTGCTCCTGTTTGATCATGAACCATCAGATCCGCGTCACGCTCGAGAGGAAAGGTCAACATTTTGGACAGTTTCAGCTGCTTGTGAACGTAACCTTTAAGCTCTGTTGAAGCGTTGTATCTCGCCGATCCTCCCCGCGGATTAATCGTGTCACGCTGCAATAAGTCACCTCACAACCCCCCCTCCCCCTCCCCACCACAGGTGACCTCTGGCTTCAAGTCCAAGTCCATGTCCACCGCGTTGCCTCCTCCCTTCCTGGATCCGCTCTTCTCCATCTCTCTGATGGAGGACAGCGAGCTGCGGCAGCTGGTGCTGGAGATCCTGCACAACATCATCGATCGCCATGACAACCGCGCCAAGCTACGCGGCATCAGGTACAAAGTACAACATGAACTGTTTCAGTGCACATGTTGTTCCAAAAGTACCTCAGATTTGTACTTAGGTACTTGAATAACTGTACGAATGTTTTTGTGTCTCGGTTGCAGAATCATTCCAAATGTTGCAGCGCTGAAGATTAAAAGAGAGAAGATTTCCAAGCAGGATGTTGCGTTCATGAAGAAGGTAGAAAATCTTTATTTTTCTATTTTTTTTTAACAGTATCTTCATTGGGGGTTTTCACGTATAACAGATATTACAAATAAATAAAATAGCTTTGGTGGCAAACGTTGTACAGCATAAAACAAAAAGGCAGAGCAAAAACAAACAAGCAAACAAAAACAAAATAAAAATAAAATAAAATAAAAATGATTTCAAGCAGAGGTGAAAAACAGATGTTCCAGGAGTTACAATGTACAGACCCCGCTCCCATCTTTGCTTTTATAAGTCCACGAAGCTCCCCCAGATATTTTTAAAATCTGCCAGCTGTCCTTCTAAAGTAACACACGTTGATAAATTCTTCGTATATCGCTTTATACTCGGTTTGTTCGCATCTTTGCACTCTATCGCTGTTGCTCTCTTAGCTTGTTAGAGACTCACGTCCATCGGTACACGGTCACTCCTCCTGAATCACCTGAATAAATACCCAAGATGCACCACTTTGGCCTGCAATTGATTTTCAGTTTTGTTATGTAGCTAACTGTGTCAAGAACCGCCATCAAAACCTTTTGACCACGTTACATTCACACACAGGCAGTGAAAGGGTGTGTTTTTAGCATGATTACGTTTGAGGCATGTGTGCGGTGTGTTGGGATTAAAGCTGTGAAGTTTTGATGGTCTTATATATGTTTTTAACCCTTTGGAACCTGGATCGACACCAGTTTTCTATTGCTGCGTTCAGAAGCCTTTCAGGTGCTTTTTAACCCTTTAAAACCTGAGTAAACTGATTTGATTTATTTTGAAAACATGGGGAAAATAAGCCAAGAAATATCCCACAAATTCCAAGAAAATAGTGAAATGTAATGAGAAAATGACCTAAAAATAGCTTTGGAAAAGAGGGGAGGATTATCCCAAAAATAGGGGAAAATATTGCAAAAACTATATCTATAATAAAAATCATGTAACTAGATAACTAAATAAATACTTTTATTTAAATATGTTTTTTTTCCTTGTTTTTTGTGCATATTTTCAGGTTATTTTATTTTATAACTTTGGGCCATGTCTTGTTAAGTTACTTGTTGCCTTCTCCACGTTTTTGAAAGAAATTAAACCACATTACTCAGCTGTTAAAGGGTTAAATTTCAATTATGTTGAAGCAACTTTAAACGGCGTGTTAACTGTGAAATCTTCTGTCATCCTGCTGTCGTCTTTCTGCTCGGGTCTCTGTTTATTATCCGCTGAGGTCTTAAAGGAAAGTATCAAACACCTGTTTTTAAAGCACTGAGCTTTAATACATCGTCTCCCGCCGTCACTCGTGTGGTTAGTTGTCATTTAAAACCCACGCAGATAAACCGAGGACACGAGTTGTTTATCCAGAACAGTTGTTTTGAGTGTTCGCCATCAGTGTCGCCTTCTTCCTCTCCTTCCTTTACATCTCTTTCTGTTTCTCTGTCCTCTATCTAAAATGTTTTTTCTTGTTTTTCTTCTCCTCCAGCACGGCCAGCAGCTCTACCGTCACATCTATCTGGGCTGCAAAGAGGACGATAACGTCCATAAAAACTTTGAGCTGCTCTTCACCACGCTGGCTGTCCTCACCATCGAGCTGGCCAACGAGGACGTGGTCATCGACCTCATTCGACTCTCCATCGCTCTACAGGTTACATTTCGTGTTTCCTTTGCTGTCATTCAAAAACCTGCAGATTTGTGACTTCACAAGCAGAAACACACACTTTTCAGAGATACTTTTGCTTACAAAAAAGAAGAATGAGAGTAAAATAGTGACAATTAGTGAATAAAGACAGAAAAATGTTGAATAACATTCTGTGATATTAAAAATGTTTCATTAGTTCACGCAAAGCTATGACATTAAAACAAACCCCAAAAAAGTAGTAATAACAAATGAAAAATAGCCTCCTGACTAATTCTGGCATTTTTGTACCTTGTGTTTTTATTAATATGCACTGTCCCTTTTTAAATTAACTAAACCTAAACACAGAAAAATTAATAAATTAAAAAAGTGATGCAGATCCACATTCAGTGGGTGCAAAAATTCACCTGAAATGTAGAATATAAAGTTTGAAAACTCCAGCTCGCAGACAAATGTAGTGAAGTGACAAACACAACAGAAAGTAGTAAAGTAGCATAATGTCACGGGTGAATAGAAGTACTCCTCCCACCTCTGGCTGTGGAGAATACTGCAATACTGCAATACTACTGCAATACAATACTGCAAGAGCCTCTTAGAGCTCGACACTCTTGGTGGTGCCGTGATCTCCAGCATCCTTGATGTGCTGACGCGTATTTCTGGCGTCAGGTGTGATATTTCTGTGGTTGATGAGTAGCTTTGCTGTCATCGTCAGCCGCCGAGGCCTTAATGTCATTAGACTGGAGACCGCACGCAGGTCCGATAAAACCCCCTGCATGTGAGGCGGAAGAGAGGTGTGAAAAACCTCTGCACACACGCTCCGACACACACGCCAGCTGCCTGTTTGTGTATCACGCTGAGATCTTATCATTCCCAAATGTCACAGCGTTGCAGACGAGGGCCACACGCACACACATGAACACACACACACAATCGCAGTGCCGTCGAACATCGTTCATAACTCTGTGGAGTCTCACAGAATGAGATATAAGGTCCAGAAAGCAACACGTGTTCTCAGATCTATTCGTGTTCGATATCTCAGAAAGATCACACACGCACACACACACACGCACACATCTTTACTTCATCATTTCGTGGTAGCTGATACCAGTAAACACACAGGATATTCAGCAGAGATACTCAGTGTGCTTTGCTTTGGGGCCAATTTTGCAAAAACTGTCACAGCAGCCCCACGTTTCTCAGATTTTAGGACATTTCTAGGATTTTAGCGAGATTATAGGGTTTTAAGACGTTTCTAAGATTTTAGGAAGTCTGCGGGATTTGAAGACATTTCTAGGATTTAGGGATGTTTCTAAGATTTATAGATAAGTACCTTAGATAAGCACCTTATGTATACTAAAAGTACAAAAACTATTCCCCGTGTGAATCACTTTATTTTAATTGTGAATTAGAAAATGTTTGAGGGGCAACATTTAGCCTGCGGGCCGCAAGTTGAGTATCACCGATTTACAGAGTGCAGGAGGATCACCTCTCGGCTCTTAGAGGCCTCGGAGAGGAGCATCTGCTTCCCTGATTGTGTTTTCACACTGTCAATCTAAAGGTCACGGTGAGGGTAACGACCTCAGGTCGACCCAGAAACATGAAACACTGAAGAGGAGGAGCTGCACGCCTGCACCGCCTGTGAAGCGTTCCTTCATTTGTTAGTTACAGTCATGATGGGAAATAAAAAATTGTTAATCATCATATCCTCCTGCATTTGAAAGTCTAATCCCTCCAGTCTTCAGGCTTCCTTTGTTCACAAAAAGCTGCAACTGATGATTTTCATGATCAATTAATCACCTGAAAATGTTTTTGATTGACCCTATGAAACGTGGATCAATATCACTTTTCTTGTGCTCCGTTCAGACGCCTCTCGCAAGTATTTAAACCTTTGACCTTTGAAATTAATTCTTTTTTTTTCAAAAAGCAGAACATGGGAATGAACAACTGGGACAGAAATAAATTTTCTACATATTGCAAGACTTTGATAGAGTTAGAAAAATGTTTATTTTTTAATTTGTTAGAATTTAATTTGTCATTGTCATTGTTATATATTAAAATTATTTTACAGAATCATTATACAATTTTAAGCAGTTTTTTTTTCAGGTTGTTTTAAAACTTTCTCATGTTTTTTTATTTGGTTTTTATATGTTTGGTCTTTTTTGTTTATTTGTTATTTTGTTAATTTTCTCATTATTTCTAGTCGTTTTTACTAGTTTATTGCCATTTTGGGGGGTAATTTTGTTGGGTTGGTTGTTTAATCTATGAAAAAAAAATTTAAAAAATGTTCATCAAACTAGTAAAAAATATTCCTCACAAATATCAGTCTTTATTAGAGCAGCAATGATTTCTTGCTGTGAATGTTTTTGCTGATGTGTGACTGTGTTGTGCAGGACATGGCACTTTCTAACGAGGAGAACATGCCGATGTTTATTCGTTGCGGCATCATGGCGCTGGTGGCGGCGTACCTCAACTTCCTGAGCCAGATGATCGCCAACCCTCCTTTCTGTCAGCACGTCAGCAAGGTGCATCACTGACTCTTTCGCCTCCAGTGTTGAGGAAGCTTCATAATTCTTGAGCTCTCGATGGATGTTAGAGAGCGAGTTGTAAAACTTTCTCCTGCTCTGCAGACTAATACTTTAACAATATATGGACGATGCACCGCTGTTTTTGGCTGTTAAACCTCATTTTAGGTTTCAGTTAATGTCGTTCCTCTTTATAATATTTGCTGTTTTCATTGTTGTCTCATCAGGTTATTGAGCTGAGGAACATGGAAGCTCCCTACCTTCTTCCAGAGCACATCTTCAGAGACAAGTGTCCGTAAGTCTCCTTCTAGTTTGCAAACTGGAGTTTTAGTTTTATACAAAATTCTAAAAAGTGAAACAGTGTGATTGATGGATTGAATCAAGACTCAGCACAGATGAATATTACTCAAAGTACGTTTTCCGTAAGACAGGACGTAATGGCAGCCCCAAATGATTGGTCGCCCTGAGAGCCCTCTGCTCGTCGCCCTCTGAGGCACGTTTCACACAGCATGCGTCAGCAGTGCGTGACAGCAGCCTCGCCAAACTGCAGCGTGTTTCATGCTTGTGGTGTTCATGCAGCGTTGTTGCAACATCACTGCTGTGTCACTGCCCGCAGATATTAGAACTGTGTTTCCATATTTATAAGCACAAATTCCTCTCATTTTTGAAGTCGTACAAGCTCGTGCAGAGCCGACACCGTGGTCCTGTAAATGTTTCAAAATAAAATGCCTTGTTTCAGCAACTGATGGGATTCTGTCCACAGAGACGCTGCCAGAGGGCTTTTGTTTTGAAAGGGAAGTTGGAGTTAAAGAGACGTCTTTGTGTTTCCTCACCTCTGTGACAGAGAGAGACTTAAAAACTGCAGTAAAAAGTGGTATATAGTCAATATATTCATCAACACACCATTTTAATTTTGTTTCGTCTGACAAACACAAGCAGCCACCGGGTCTCTGTGACGCGCCTGAAAAGCGCTGCTCAGGCGGGCAGTGTGGCTGCTCTAACCTGATAACATGTCGACCTGTGCTGTGTGAAACGGACTTTAGTTTTCATCCTTCCTCTTCCCAGAATCCCTGAAACTCTGAACAAGGAGGACCGGCAGCTGTACTTCCAGACAGCGGATATGGCCGAGTGTCTGGCTGGACCGGGATACAACGCAGAGAGACTCTCCATCCCGTACGTTCCTCAGGTCACAGGTACGGTGATGAGGTGTTTCTCAAATCACAGACGCTGGCAGTGAAACTCTTAGTGTGTTCATGAAATATCTATAAAAAAGGAAAATCCTGCGTCAAAGCTAAATTTCCATTTAAGACATCAAACAATGCAAGTTAGAATATAAACTTTAAACATAAAAAACATGTAAATTTGGTTAGACAGTTATGCAAATGAAAAAAAAAACGTTAACAGAAATGCATTAAAATTTGCATAAATGGTTCAGCCTACGTTGATGAAAGTAGAAACAGACTGAAAAAGTTTGCGAGGGTGTCACTCAGCTCACAAAAATCATGTAAAAAGTCGACACACCAGAGAAATCTGCTTGATGTTTGAGACGTTATTTATTTCGTTATTCATTTATTAAACTAGGATCATAAAGTATGAACTTCTTTGACTTTGAATGATGGAGCGACCCGAGTGACCCGTCTTCTTCCTGGCAGCAAATAAAACCAAAACTATTAGTTTTGTTTAAAACAAATTCAAACAAAAGAAATAATTTTATTTCACAGAAACAAGACGAGGAAAGGTGCAGTCATGAAAAGTGTGAAGTTTCAACTTTAAATGTTTCACTCAGTGTCAGTGTTATGTAGCTTTAATAAACGTTTAAAGGAGTTAAGAAATATATGTGATACTATAAAGTATATTAAAGATAAAATCCAGAGTTTAAGAGGTAATTTAAAAGACTCAGGTTGGAGTATTTTACATTGAGATTGTTGTCTTTTGGTTTTCTGTGTTACTTTTTGATTTCTCTTCATTTTCAAACTCAGTGCCTCAGATCAGTTGGCACTTTTGGTGAAGATTTATCTTAGAAAAAGGCTTTACAGGATTAAGAGCTTAAGGAGGTTTTTAGTGAGCAGAAATCAAACTTAAAGAGAAAAAAACATTGTGTGATCAGCTTTATTACACAGACGGTCCTCACAGTCGCTGTCGTCCTCTGTGGAAATGTGAAGGTTTATTTCACATCAGATCAGCATGAAAATTTCAACAAAAATGATTATCAACGAGGTGATAATCCTCAAGACTTGTTTTATTTTCGTTTTGATTAATCTAGCTTTGGAAATAAACTCGAACCCAAGGAAAGGAAGATAATTATACTTTCTTTTTCCATGAAGCTACATGGCACAGTTTTTTTAAAACACGCTCAGATTCTCACCAAATCCACCAGGTAGCAGGTTTAGAAATGTGTCTTTGTCCTAACAGACAGTGTGTTTCTGTTTTCTTGTCTCTGCCACGCTCTCGTCTCACGCCATCAGTGCTTTACACAGTAGGAAAAATCCTCCACAGGTGCAAGCAGACGTCCAGAGGTAACCAGCTAGAGTAGAGCTGTAGGCGAGTCTCTGTGTGGGTAGATCCTGTCCAGTATTACCTGCTTCAGTTTAGCCGGAAAGACTGCAGACAAATTATTTATAAAGCTTTAATGAAAGCTTCAGCAGCCAGAACATCTTTGTGTTTTAATTACAGCTTTGACCATTTTATTTTCGAATCTCGCACCGATTTTTTTAAAAACTAGCTGGGTTTCCATTACAGGTTTGCAGAAAACCAAACGGTCTGAGCCTGTCAGTGGCACAGACAAACACTCTCAGTGGACGTACATTCACGGTGCACAGTTGTGCAGAGTGGTTACATCGCAGCATGTTTTGCAGCTGCTGGCTGCTTGTTTCATACTTTCAGAAAGTGTCCTCTCCGGGAGTCACTTTGACAGTTTCAGAGTATCTCTGCCAAAAAAAGATAAACAAAAGCTCTTTTACTCCCACTGCAGTATACGTGAAACTGAACAGATGCTACTTTTTATGTAGCTTTACAGACGTGCTTTTACTAATTTATGGACCTTTTTAGTGTTTATTTGAGTCTGACTGGTGAAAACGTCCCCAACCAACGGTCTTTTTCTGTCACTATGTGATAGATAGTGACATTTATTTAAGTCTTGAATCTTGAAACAGTGTCGAGGTTAAAAAAGTCACACTAACAGAACAGACCACAAAGTCTGATTTCACTCTCGTGTTGAACTTTGATCGGTGAAGGCCAAGCATCCAAGCTAAGATAAGCAAAGCGCACTTTTTGGTTAGAAAGGGGATTTTAAATTCATACATTCATAAATTCAGATTTCTGTGGCAGTGAGAGCAACAAACGCACAGTAAAGTTAAAATCGTCCTGATGTCGAGTAACCGGGAAGATTCAACTTTGGCAGGAAGAAAATCTGTAAAATGCCTTTTTGTGTGAGTGATTTTGAGCACAATCATCGTGACAGATCCTCAGGTGATAAAATGTGACGGTGGCTGTTTAACCGCTGAGATAAAACCAGTAAAATCCACAGTGCTGCACATGATCCACTCAGAGACCAACACCGACAGGAAACCGTCAGATGGCTGATGGACGTTAGAGACAGCTTTTCTCGTTGTTCGATAGCTGTTGTGTGTAGCTGTAGCGTCACGCTGTTCACAGACAGAAAGGTTTGATCATTTTTATTTTGCTTGCTTTGCATCTGGAAATGTTATGGTGAGTACCTGCACTACATGTTAGATGTACTTATGTCGACTACGTATGAGTTTTGGATAGTTTGTGTTTGTCCTGTTTAGTTCTGTCGGTGTAGAAGTCTTTTCTAAATTCTGTCGAGCGTCAGTTTTCAGTGTTAATTCAGACCGAACACATTGTTTCTGCAGTTTGGTGCTGCGGAGGTCGTGCACTCTCCGTCTGTCTCAGCTTGTTTTGTAAAAACGGCTGCTGCAGTTTTATATGAGGGGTTAGATGAGAGCCTGAAGGACTCAAACATACAGTCATTGTGTCAACGAGTTAAAAGACGCTTAGAGCTGTCAGGACGTTTTATATAAATACATATATACATACATTTTTCTTTCATTTTTTGATTTAGAATCTGAGAAAAAAAAGGAAAAAAGTGGAAAATGAAAAACTTATTCCTACTTTGATTCTCCATTATTTATGAATCCAATGTACTCTAAAGAAACAATATCATTTTGGGTTTTTACATTTTTATTATTTGAATTGTTTATTATTTCATATATTATTGTCTCATTTCACTTATTTAAGTCAAAATGAGAAATTCAATGACCTGTTGTTTTTTTGGTTTGTTTATTTTTAGCAAAAAGTACAAAATGAACAAAAAAGGCTTTAAAACATGTTGCATTATTTGCAGTTTTGTTTTTGCAGAGCCTCGTTCAATAGTTAAAATGAAAAGTTTTAAATCTTTTTAAATCTCTCAAGTATTGCAGAGTGACCCACAGAGTTACAAACACTGAGCACATTTTAAGTTGTTTTATTAATATAATATAATTTTATTTTTTCACACCAATATTCAGACGATGAAAAAGACAGTTCTACTTTATTTCCCACATGTGACTATAAAAAATAAACCGATCATCGCTATGAGAGGACATTGTTTTTAAAAACAGCTTGCTGTCAATAGACAATGCTTGTTTTTTTTTTTGTTTTTTTTTTTTTTTTTTACAACTTATCAGGTCGTTCTTTTCACTAATAGCAAGCAGAAATTAGCTCGGGTCTCAGGGAGATCTGGTGTTTGTCAAAAATCTGCAGAGTTAGCTTCTCTCTCCTGAGTTTAAGGGGTCCGATCGTCGCTGCAGATTTCTTGTGTCAGTGATCTTGGAGTTACAGATAAACCTGCTTTACCTCTGTGTTGGTGGCTTCAGCGCGGCTGCTGAGTCATTCGTGCTCAAAGTGCACATCAAATGTCGCTGTGACTCACGCGAACAGCAGTTGTAAGGTGCTGCGTTTCCTCCCGTCTGTGTGTTTTTTTCACGCCTCGTCTAATCGCGCCAACATCAGACGACCTTGACGCCTAATGTTGCTCTCAAGTTGAGAAAGTAGCCGTTCTTTTACGAGTTTTATTGCCACCGGTGCGGCGTGGATGAATATAGAAGGTATTATAAAATAAAGGCCCTCCTGGAGGGATCGAGGTACCCGAGGAGACGTTTATCGCTCTGCACGATCAGACGCATTTTAAACGACAACATCAAAATTGAATCTGAGTCCGGCTGTGTGGGAGAAATACAACAAAAAATAAAATAATAATAGTTATAATAATAATAATAATTATAACAGTATCAATAATAATAATACGTGTATTAATAATTATAATAAAATATAATACAATTTCAGGGAGCAGAGAAGTCACCGCTGTCATCAAGTGGCCCCTGGGAACCAAACAACCAGACTGAATATTTGTTGGTATTTCAGTCAAAGAGCGTCACGTTTGGACAAATAAAAGTATTTGTTGCAGGTTAGAGAAAGATTTTCTGCATCTTCCTGTTTTAAAGGAGCCAACGTTTAATTTTGGTAGATATTTTAGATTAAATCTCACGCCAGCTTCACACTGGACGCAGACCGGCAGCAAAGTGTGTTAATTTTCCGTGCAGTGCTGCACGTTTGATTTTCAGCTCCCGTGTCGAGTCGGACTGTTCACACTGGACGCTCCGCAGCCCCGAGCTCTGCGGCGGGCTCCTGACTTTCAGCAGGGACGCGAGTCCATCACGTCTTCATTGTTTAAATCATTTGCCAACAACAACAAAACAAAAGTGGATGTTAAGAAACAAGAAGAAGAAAATGTAAAAGTATAAATAATAATAATAAATAATAATAATAATAAGCAGCTGTGCCGTTGTGTGCGTCATTTGTTCACTATATTATATTTGTTCACTATATTATATTTGTCCACTATATTATATTGATATTATATATCAGAATTTAAAGGTGATGTTAATCCCTGACTGCCTTGTCTCTCGTCCTGCAGATGAAGATCGTCTAACCAGGAGGAAGAGTTTCGTGGACACAATCTCCCTTCAGGTGGACATCATGTCCAACAACCTTCCAGACAAGGTGCGTCTTTTTATTTTTACATTTTTTTTATTTTATTTTTTTTTGCCGTGGTACATAGAGAAGTGAGGGAACTCAAACCTTCCCCCCGAGACTTCAAAACCTCAACACAGAGGTACTAGATGTAGTATACTGTGTGTACAAATACGTTATATTTGACTCTGTGTCTTTTTAAACTGTTATTGGATGCTTGTTGAATGTTTTAAATGTCTTTTTTCACGCTCATCATTGAAAATGAAGGTCTCTCCCTCAGTGATTTCCCAAATCTTAAACAGAGGTTTGAATTGAACTGACACTGAATACTAAATATAAAAAATATTATTTAAAATGCTAAATATGATCATTAAAAATCTGACTAAAAATAGTTATATGTATGTAAAAGTGTTTTCATCACCAATTGTAAAAAAGAATAAACACAAAATTTATTTTAAATTCTTTTATTTTCCTGCGCGGAGCTCCCCTCAGCGATTGTTCACGCTAACACGCTCTGTGAACGAGCTCCGGCGTGGCGACGGATCAGCAGGTTGACGTCACGTTTTGTGTTGTGTGTTTTTATTTGTCTGCAGTCCCAGCTGGCCGAGGAGATCACGTTTGAGACCCTGAAGAAAGCCATCGGTGAGATTAAAGAAAAGTTTACGAGACTTTTTACTTGGCGCCTCCTCTCACCGTCCGGAAGTTTCTCTATGAAGACTAATGAAATATTCGGCTTTTTGTCAAGCGTTCCTGCAGGGCGGGGCTCCTCTGACAGGCGGCCAAGATGTTGACAGTAACGTCCCGTGAATTATAGAGATTCACTGACGTGTCATGACACGATTGCATAATCTGATATGGGGGCCAAAGTTAATGCACCGCTCTGATGTGGCCTTTTGTGACATTTTTAAATATATGATTACGGTTCAGGTGAAAAAGTGATTTGGGTTTAAAGTCATTATAAAGATTGAAGCTAAGAGAGCGAAATGCATTGAGGAAGAGGTGAAATCTGACTTTTATTTTTAAAACACTGACACAAAACTGACCTCTGCGTGTTTTCAGACACGACGGGTCTGGAGGAGCAGGAGAGGGAGAAGAGGCGTCAGGTGATGGAGAAATTCCAGAAAGCTCCGTTTGAGGAGATCGCTGCCCACTGCGAGTCCAAGGTAAAAAAAAACAAAAAAGTTTGCATGTGCAGGAACGAACCGCTAGTGTCTAAAAATTCTGTCAGCATTTGTTGAATAAATTCACTTTGAGCGTTGCATTTTCTGCAGGCGAACATGCTGCACGACCGGCTGGCACAAATATTTGAACTTACAATTAGGTAAGTCTTTTTTAATGTTAATTTTCTGCTATTTTTTAAGGATTTTGGGGGGGAAACCCAACAGACATAGCACATCATATGTAGGACCAGCAGCGGCCAAAAGTCAAAGTGATTATTGGTACAATGTGTTAAAAAAAGAAAACAAAAGAATTTATGTACACAGGAAAGTAGGAATAAACACAACATGGTGCTTCAGCTGAAATTATGACACTTTTCTGTCGTTTCAGCATGTGGTCCCAAATCTTATCAAACACAAAACCTCTGTCATCTTTCTAGATGTTAAGTGTTTGCAATTTTATTTCACCAGAAATCAAAAAGGGAAACACAGTTTCTTCCACACCTAAAATTAACTTCTCTGCAATCAGTTCTTTTTTGTTTTTACGCCGTTTTTACCCGTTTTATGTTACGCACTCACTGCACACAAAACGAGCAATTCAGAATCAGCTTTAAAAAATATTATACATTGATATATTATTTTCTATTTTTATTGAGTTTTTTTAATAAACCAACATTAGTCTCATCATAAATATTAAATATTCATTAATTTTCAGAATTTTAACCCTTCAAATGCCAGGTTTTTGTCATGATGTCACTTTGTTTTTAGATTTAAAAAAAAACACAAAACATATTATTTTCAATATACTACATGCTAAGTAGATTTGTTATTGATTATCACAGCAACATTAATTTTTATGCATTATTATTATCTTTTGTGCAGTTTTACATGCAAAATGCACTAAATCAGGCTCTAAACTGTAATTTGTTTATTTTTTTGAACCAACATCAGTGCACTTAGTGGAGTTGTATGTATTTTCTCTATATGCTAAAAATGTATTTTAGGAAAATAAAAATGACAAATTCAGAGTCAAAAGCCCAGAATGACACCCAGAAATAATACAAGTCCTGTTTTTCTGCTCTGATGGCTGTGGGATCAAAAATGTCAGTTTGAATGGGTTTCAATGGAGCATTTTTGGACCTGAACAGTCTGAATGTAACTATTTAGTTTCCACAGTGTATTTTAGACTTATTGTAGGAGCTGAGCTGCAAATTCACTGATTACACTCAAATACACAATCTGGACTACATTTAGGACACATGCATCAGCACACACACAATTTTTAATTAACTGTGTGATTGGCTGTGATAATAAAAAATAATAATAATAATCTGCTTTGCATGTAGTATATTGAAATTATTAATTTCCCAATTTAACGTTCTGCCCCTCTCTCACCACCTTCACCCTCCAAAACCACCCTCACCCACTCCATCACCTCCCAGGCCTCCACCCAGCCCGTCCGGAGTGGTTTCCATCTCATCGGGACACACTCAGCACCAGTCCGTCCCCGTCTACGAGATGAAGTTCCCAGACCTGTGTGTCTACTAAACACACACACACACACACACACACACAAACACATATATATCCACAATATAGCTGAAATTATAAATGCTAAGAAAGAGCTACACAATCACAATCTGTTTTCCAGTTTCCTGTATTCAGACCAGCACAAAGGTGTCACACAAGATGCAGCAAAACAACCATTTTCAATTATACATGAAGACTTAAAAAAAACATCTCACAAAAATCCAAACCTGAAATCAGAGTTCGTTTGAAGCCTTGAAAGTAAAAACGGTACTTCCGAATCAAAAATGCCATTTATCTCATATCAAATCTTTTGCAACAACCGTTTCTGCTGCTTTTAAACACTTTGAATTAACTCCGCCAGCTCTGAACTGATTTGCTGTATTTAGTCTGACTCGCTTCCCTCAAACTGAACAAACGAGTCACCAAGAACAGAAACAAACCGACAGCTTCCACGCTGAGTTTCGGTGTTTTGGTACCGAATCGGACGTCGCCTCCCAGCATGCACGCGCGCGGGAAACACGTTTTAGCTGATGGGTGCTGCCATAAATGTGTAGGCAAAACTAACGAGACAAAAGCAGGTGTTTTTCTTGTTTTTTTAACCATAAGCACATGGATTATGTGTTACTACATCGAACCTCAGAGCTGCAGACCGGGAGCGCTGTAGGCGCTGATGCGTCCTTCATGTTTACCAGATCATTTAAATGATTATTTTTTTATTAGAGTTTAAAAATGATAAATCTCAACAAACACTGAGCAAGTAGCACAAGGAACAAAATTATTACGTGTCCTTGCAAAGCGAACCCTGAGATTTGCAAAATTTAACCCTTTAAAACCCAAGCAAATCATGTCTTTAAATAAAAAAACAGCAGGGAAAGAAGGGGACACGCAGCTTTACAAGAAACGGCTCAAAAATGAGAAAGAAAGTTTCAAAAAAATTACCTTGAAATGAGCTTAAAATAAGAAAATCCTCAAGAAAGAGCTGAAAAAATGAATTTTATTTTCCATAACACAATTTCAAATATGTAATTAAGAAAATTGATCATGAAGTTTTCTAGACATCCCCCCCAAATAATTTTCAGATAATTTTTTGTCACCTCTTACATTTCCTTTTTTACAGTTTGAGGGACAGTTCTTGCTGAAGTTGCTCATTACTGTTTTTAAAAGGAATTAAACCAATTTAAGAGGTTTAAATACTGATGAAAGACTGTCCATGCTGGTGTTAAAGGGTTAAACACCTTTGATTATTAAATGTGGTTCAAAATTTAAAACAAATGCTCAGATATCACACGAGTTAAAAATAGCCAAATATTTTCGGAGTGATGTTTCCCGCGGCCGTGCCCGCAGACGCCTCTGATCCGGTATCACCTTTTGGTCAAAGCTTCTTGTACATACTCGTAGTCTAAAATTAAACTCGCACAGACGGCTAAAACCAGCTTAGGGCTTAAAATTGAGTCCGGTTTCAGCCGTGACGCTCCGTCTCCAGAGCCGGCTTCTGCCTTGTAACAAATCTCTGTCGTGATGCGTAGGCGTCGGTGCAGCCGCTAATAGGTAGAAACGTCTCAGTAGATTAGCTGTCGAGTAGAAACGCAGCCGTAACTCCGCTGGTGGTAGAAGGCAGATTAGTTTTAGGCTCTCCGCTGTTCCAGCCCGCTCAGTCGAATCAGTCCTCACTGCTCAGCCTTCGCTTTTTTAAAAGACAGATAAGAGATGAAGTGAAAGCTGCGCTGAAATGGTTAACTGCTCGGCGGAGACTCTCGGGACGAGCCAGAGAGAGTTTTCGGGTGGAGAAACGGCTCGCTCGTGGTTGGTGATTTCGTGTTTGCGTCAGAGCTTTTGGAAATGTCGAATATTTGGAGTGAAATGTTGGAAAGCTGCAGGAGTAAGAAACCAGACCACAGCGGTGTTTTTTTACAGAGACTGGTCTGTTTGTTTCAGGTGAAGTTTGACGGTGAGCTGATGCCAGACGATGATGTTTCAGATTTACAAAAATGCTGCATTTGGCAAAGAAAATCTCACAGCAGTCGGCGTTTATTTGCCAGTTTTTGCTAATCTGTTCATACTTTAAAACCCAAAAGCAATATTTAGATAAAGTCTCAGTGAAGCGGCTCTGAGAGACGTCTGGACTGTCAGTTTAGCAGCTGTGAGGTCAGAAGGTCTTCCTCTAAACTGAACCAGTTAAACGTTAAAATATTAGAAACACAGAGTGAGCACCAAACTACAAATGCAATAAACTAAAATACTGCAACTGCATTAGAGGACAATTCATCTTTTATTGGAGATAAATTAACAAACGAAAAGATTTTTTCTGCTCATCATCTGAAAAACATTTTGAGAATTATTAACTCTTCGTTCAAGCGTTAAGTTGTGAGTCTCTTTACGATGTGCAAAGAGGAAGATATTTGATTTTTTCCAGCTGACGCGACCTCTGAATATTCGAGTCGTCTTTTCACAACAGAGAAAGAAATATAGCAATACAGGAGTTCCTGTTACTGCAAGTCAACTCGCTAAATATAAATATAAATATAAATATCGTTATTGTTCATGGATTTATTCTGACGGCATGTTACGTAGAGACGACGCTGGCTGTCCATCAGCGGCGCTGCAGCACGTTTGTTAAATTACTGAACAAATCAGAGACGCGAGCAGCAGTTCGGAGGTCGACGGATATTAGAGGTTTCAATAATATTGATACTACAGAAATTACGTTTTAGATTGAAGATCTAATCTAGCATCAGTAGGATCGGTATCTGGAAGATATCGCCCAAGCCTAAAATATATTGCTTTTAATAATAAAAAGTTACAGTACTATTATGTAGACGACTATTCTGGACTGATATTATTTGGTATCGCATCGAAATCGAAATTTGTGGCCTGGCCGGCTCCTGAAAGATATCAGCTGTCGGCCGAGGATGGTTCAGTCCTGATCTGGTCATGCCTTAAAATCAGCACAGAAACTCAGGCGCGTATTTAACACGTGAATTGTTAAATCGGGTATTTCAGCACTCCTAGTTTGTCATTTTGAATGTAACTGTAGCCGTTTGGCTCCAGAAATCTGAAGCAGCTGCATCGACTGTAAAAATAACTCTTTCGCTTTGTGGCGTCCGCCATGATGACTTTGCTGCGTGCTCTCTGTGCACGGTCGGCATGGTGACCGTCTCCACTTCGACCTTTGAACTCCTCACAGCTTTTTTTCGGCAGCTGACAAAGAAAACTTGTGTTGCCAAACACAGAAGTCGTTCCCTCTTTGCTCCATAAATTCAAAATGTCGTAATCTCAAAATCTTGGCGCCGTATTTGGAGTTTGATTCCAAACGAAGAGAGCAGCTCGCCAGCCTCCGCCTCCAGCCTCTCTCACACAAAGCAGTGACATTTTGGAGGGTTTAATCATCCGTGCTTTTTCGACAGTTACCACAAGGACACGTTTTGTCTGCTGAAGGGGTGCAGGAGGCGGTTTTTTGGAGTGACATCCTTCGTATCTGGCGGAGCTGCAGCTGTGATCAGTAATAACAGATGGTTATCAGTCTTTCCTCTGATCTGAGCTCCGTGTAGGAAGAAAAGATCCCTCCAGCTGGAGGCAGATACCTGCTGCCTCCGTCCGGTCTGAGCAGCTGTGGCGAGCACATCGCCGCTTTATTCGGGGGTGAAGGTCGGCGTTTCCTGTCACTCGCAGATGACTCATTTGTTTGTGTCTTCGTCCTGAAAGACTCTAGAAGTTGACGGGTTCGTGCAGATGAGTCGTTTTGTCCGGTTGAACCTTTTCTCTCTGAGCTGCAGAGGTGCACGGTGAACGACGGAGAAAAAAGGCTGAAAAATGAATGAAAGGTGAAATTGTTGGGACGTTTGTGTTGAGCTCGGCAGGATGTGTTCTGTACGTCGTCTCGTACGTTTCAGATGGTTTCGTACGTTAAAGGTTGTCGATCGCAGGTTGTGTGAAAGGTTTGAGCTTCGTTTGAAATCACCAACACGAGCCTGAAAAATACAAACTTCAGCGTTTGATTTGTCTCCTTCAGGAGCCAGTCTGACGGCCGAGCAGCTCCTGACCCCGTTTCCAGCTGGTGCCGACGCTCGTCTGTGAGTCTGTGAGACTTTGATCTGGATCAGTAAAAATACACGTTAGAGCAGCAGGACGCTGTTTGATCAGACCGCACGTGGAGACCATCGCGCTCACGTTGTGATCAGATCTCAGCAGGCGAACATGACGTCTGTACAAACCTTTCCATTCCTCTGCGCTCTTTAAGGCTTTTTATCTGCAGCACTTTAAAGGAATAATTCACCCACAAAATGTTGAAAATGAAGATTTTTTTTTTTCTGACATGCCTTCATCGATGAATAAAAGGAGGAACTTATAACCAAAAAACAATGATATAAAAGATCCAGGGTGGCCTTTAATTCGTTGAGCCAGACACTCTAAAAATACACCAACACGTATCAGCTGGTGCCTTTTTCGGGGTGAAATGTAGCACGAGCAGAAACACGGTGTATTTTTAATGCATCTAGCTGGAAGAATTAAAAGCCTTTTATGCTTTTCAAACCATCCTGAGTGTCTGGACCTGAATCTTTTTTACCGCAGTATTTTGGTCATAAGTTTATCGTTTTTTTGAAGTATTCCCTTCTGTGAGAAGCTGTGGTTTGAAGGACAACAGAGGCGCTCCTGCCGCCTCGCTTTTTCAGATTTTTGAATCGTCAATTTTGTTTATGTAGCACATTAAATTACACATAAACCCAACAGTTATAAGAAAATAACATGCAGCATGTAAAAACAGAAGTTACATCATTTGCATGTTTTAATTGCAGTAAAACGAGGGTCGTGTGTTTAAAATAACAGTAAAACATCAGTTTGAAGTCTTATTTATTCTTATGATCAGTACTTTACAAACACATGCGTCTTTGCTAAAACCTTAATATTTAAAACTATTTAACAGCATAAACAGTCTTAAATGCGTCGTGCCCGTAGGCAGCTCAGTGAGCAGGAGCTCACACACACACACACACACACACACACACACGCACACACTCTCACACACTCGTCCTTTAAATTACAAAGTGGGTGTGAATGTGAAGATATTTTGATCCAGACGCAGATCACAGCTCAGTACCAGGTTGAAACGGCGTCTTCTGAATGTGATTTTTCGGCGACTGCAGCAGTTTGAGATGTTTGGGTTAAACCAGCTGATGTGAGTTTTCGTTAAAAAGTTAGTTTTCTTGTGTCGTTTGTCGTGAGAAAGAGCAGAGCTCTGAGCAGAGTGGACTCAAAGACATAAAAAAAATCCCTTTTCCCTCTGTATAAAAAAATGCATTAAAGTGATTTTATCGTTTGTGCATCTCCGCGCTGCGTAACGTCTTAGCTTTAAGTGCACACTCTTATGATTTTACATCATAGCTCTACTTAAAAAACATGCATCATGTGAACTAACTGCATGATATCTTAGTACGACGTCGTCGACCTCTGATGGGACGCTGCGAAATATAAATCCATCTAAACAAACTGAATCCTAAAATCCTATTTTTCTCCAAACGGGTGTAAAACGAGCGAGCGCAGTGGAAACACGTCACGATCAGAGTTTGGGGAAAAGTAGGATTTGAGCCGGAGATGAGGTGTTTGCTTAGATGTGGCTGGAATACATGATCACTTCCTTTATGAATGTGTCGTTAGAGCAGTATATCATATATTTTTGTACATTTTATGCATCATGTATCATTCAAACTGTTGCCTGGTAGAGATTTAGAGACTGGGAGATTTATTCTTGTCGATCACATTTATCACGACAAAGACAAAATGCTGATCTCTTTTTATTTTGTGATGTTTACTTGACGGTTCAGGGTTTCAATGGGATTGTGCAGTTCTTATCAACGCGGGAGAAATGGACTCATTTATGAAATGTTACTTGATTATTTTTTTGTATCGTAGAATCCATTATATCATTTCAAATATGCTGAATATTATATCTATAGTCAGATGATGTCAGTTATTTTTGCATACTACAGAAGAGTGGAATAAACCAGTGCAAAGTTTAGGTTTATTTTTTGCCCCAGAAGTTGCAGCTTCAGCTCAGAATCATCAGCAAAGTTTGGATATAAAATCATTTCTCACTGAGAAGATTGAGCTCCAGATTCACTAAAGCTGTTCACGGTACATTTTTTTCTTGTAGCTTTTGTAAGATTGTAACAGACAAACTTTGTATCGACCACAGAGCAAAACAGAAAGGTTTTCAACATTAATATGAGTGCAAGCTTCATTTTTGATCCAGCAGCAGTAGTCTGATGCCTTTAATTTAATTTATAATGGCAGCATTTTGTTATCTGAAGCCTGACGTTCACTTTAGAGCCATTTAGGCCTTAAAAAGCGAACAAAACGTTATGTATAAAGCACATTTCATTCCAGGTGGAAGCATAATGTGCTGCACAAAGTTGCAGGCACATAACAAAGCCAGCAACTCACCATAAAGCCAAATCAGTCTGTTAAAACTAAGAGTAAAAATTGATAAAATAATAATTTGATGAAGAATAAACCAGTAAAAGATACAGACACGTGAGTCAGAACTGATTTTTAAAAAAGTTAAAATTAAATGAAATAATCATATTAAAAGTAGACCATTAAAAGTGGACAATACATACATTTATTTAAAAATAGAATAAAATAAGATAAAGAGGCCAATAAAAGATAACACGAGTAAAAAAACCAAAACAATAGATTAACCAGTTAAAAATGTTGAGAAATGGGGAAATAAAATGAAAGAAAATCTTGTCCCCGAAGTGTGAACTCGCAGAAAAATCAGATGGATTTTTGAGGTTTAATTCAAGTTATTTACAAAACTTCATGCTTTGTCTAACACATTATGGACTCGGTCAGCAGTTGGAGCAGCATTGGTTGTGAAACAAAGCTTTGGAGGAAATTAAAGTGTAACTAAACCCCTGAGCCGCTCTTTTCAGTTGTAAAGCAACGTATATGGGTAATTCGTAGTGTTGTTGATCCAACTGAGTGCAAAGTGTTAAAATGATATATATTGTGTATACATTTGCATAGTGACTGCCCTCTAAAAGATCAAACCTGCTATTGCAGTAGATTTTTGCTATTGGCTGAACCTTGTTACAGGAGGCTGCTTTCATGTGTCTGTGAGGGGGGCAGGGAGGTGCTGTGGATCAAGAGGTGGCATGATTAGGTGACTGGGCCATTTTTGAGACATTTTTTCACATTCTAGGGAGGAGGCACTCAATGCAAAAGTACAGGGTTTAAATACTCTTTCAATTATGGCGAGTAGCAATTTATAAAAATTTCATGCCCATATTTTTTTGGTTGTGGTCCTTGAAATTGTCTACAATCTGAATTTCAGAAATAACTACATTGACGTAACAAGTATATGTGTGAGATCTAATGGAGTGAATCTGGACCTGAATCTGTCCTGAGCTGCAACTTTTTATAAATAATTGATAAATAAAGTTTAAATTAGTTTTAAATGTAGCTGGATGCAGAAAGCGATCAGTCTGTGAATTTGTCCTCTCTGCTACTTTTGATAAAGTATTTAATAGATTGAACTCAGTCATCTGAATGAAAGATGAATTATGATACTGAATAAGCATCAGAATGAAATACGATGTTGCACTTTGATCACTGTGTACCTGGTACTATAAGCAAAAACCAATCAGCACAGATTAGACTGTGGTACAACTCGATCTTTGGAGGTATTTTTTTTTCCTGATGTTGAGTTTGTGAAATGTTGTATTCAAGAATAACTGTGAAACTGTCTAAAGTCCCTCCTGACTGGTGACTGAAGTCTGCATCGAGTCTTAAAATCGAGCGGATAATTCAGTGACTGGGGTGAAATATTTCACTGCTGACCTGCCTTACTTCAACATGCTGGACACAAAAATGGCTTTAAAAAACAGGTGAACGTGCTTCTTCACTTTTCACGATGGACTTTTTTCAGTTTATCAGCTGAATTCTGCAGAATAATGAACAGAAGAACAAAAAACAGAGCTTCTGATGGTGTTTTTTTATGTTTGTGATGCAGCAGTTTGTATTTTTGTGCCAGTTTTAGAGCTCAGAGGTGTCACGTCTGTGTTCGGCCTTCACAGCGACGGACCGCTAAAGCTTGGCTTTGTTTCAAACACAACGATGATTTTAACCACTAGACAGCGCTGAGGTTCTGCTCCCGCCGCAGCTGCAGGAAACGGGTTTCAAAATGATTGAAGAGCAGAAATTTTACGGTTCTTCTTTGAACAGTTTCTCTGCAGAAAAAGTCCTTTTTTTTCTTTTTTTTATTTATCGATTTTATTTTTATTTTTTTCACAGTTTACAGAGATACAAACTCAGTTAACTTTGACATTGTTTTGGTGACAGAAGTTGCAGGTTTGCACAGTCATGAAAATATCCAGGCTAATTTTGTTAAACCTGGATGTTTTTGAAAAGTTATGGAACTTTTACAAACCTGTAAAATAATACATGATGTGTTCCAACATTGTGATAAATGGTGTAATTTTAGCTATTTTTAAAGAAAACATGCCTGTCAAGCCCGCAGGTCTGAAAGGCAATGCAAATCTTTAAATTTGGAAATTTTTAAAGATCACAAAAAAAAAATTGCCAAAATGTTTTCTTTAAAAAAAATAATTTAAAGGTGTACATTTTTGGGCATTTTTTCTTTAATTAAATGACCAAAAGAAACATTTTTAGTTTTTATTATATTGTCACAATCTATCCATTGTTTATTTATCATTTCAGTAAAAAAACATCTGAAAATACTGAAAATCTCCAGCTAATTTCCCTGAATAAGTTCATGATTCAGAGATGCAGTTTTCAGTGACATCATTTCTTTTTTAAATCTTTAAAAATTTATTGGGCTTAACATTAAAAATCAGATACAGAATCAGCTTCATGGGGAACAAACAGAAATCAGGTCTGTTCAGAAATTGTCGTGAAATTATTTCCTCGAACTCGGTGGCAGCGGAGCCTCAGCGCATCATTACGAAGCCTCTATTCAATAGTCAATTGTGCGTTGAGATTGATGTTCGAGACTAAAATAAAATGTTTCTATCAATACTGACGAGCTGCAGTGTCGTTCTTACAGTCAAGATTTATTTTGACGGAAGATGAAACAGACGAGTGTTTGCTTTTATTATTATTTTTATTTTATAAAGAGATGTTCACAAATCTGTAACAGAAAACCTGAAAATCAAAGTAAACATTTGATTTCCGACGTCGTTTCTTTAAATTACAACTTCTGTTTCTGAGAGCAAAAGTATCTCACAAAAAAACAGTTTTTCCCAAAAATGACTTCTTCAGATCCCAAAGCTGCCTTCAAGAAGCGATATATTCGCCTCTAGTTGCCCTCCCCCTCCTCTTCTTCTTCCTCCTCTCCTCCACCCTCCTCTTCTTCCTCCTTTTCTTCCTCCTCCTCTTCTTTCACAGCGGTCCCTCCTGGTCTCCCTGCTGGCCGGTGCCCTGCACTCGGCCTGTGGTTGTGAGTTTGCATCCCGCCGTGTGTCGGTGGCTCTCTGCTCTCCTCACTGGAGGGAGGAGGAGGAGGAGGAGGAGGAGGGGGAGGAGGAGGCGGTCCCGCGGGGGGATGCTGTGACTCGACTTCGTCCTTCAGGTCAGAGCTTTCGTCACTGCAGACAGACAATGTTTTTTATTTTAATGTTGAACTGAACATTTATCACTTTTGTCAAAGTACTGGGGAGTAAATAACTCCAATATTGATATATCGGCTGATATTTTTTACACACACACACCCATATATATATATACACACAGAGTAAACAAGTGAAAAATAAAAGGAATCAGTGACAGAGTATTTTCAAAAAGGCTAAGGAAAAATATCTAGAGAACCATATTCATAATTTTAAAATTATTTTACAGAATTATTGTTTTTAAGCAGTTTCATGTCGTTCCTCATTCTGTGTTTTTTGTTTGTTTTACTTTCAGGTTTTTTTGTTTCTTTAGGCTGTTGTGAAAGTTTTTAGGTCATTTTCTTGTACCTCACAGATTTGTTGCGTACATCTGAGTCATTTTTTCTGTTGTTGTATATGTATATATGTATACCCACACATATATATCTCTAAAGTCAGCATATTCAGTATAATGAGAAACTTTGGGATGAAGAGTGAAATCGGATTAAAGTCCTGTGAGTTTGAACAGAAAGTTCTGATGTGTTTTTACTCTGATGTGAGTTCCTTCTCTTCTCACCTGTTGTGAATCTGTCGTGGCGGAGGTGTGTTTGTCTCCTGTGTGCTTTCAGGTTTCTGATCCTCCCCGACGTTCACGTCAGAGTTTCCTCCCTGCGCCTCCTCGCTCTCCTCGCTGGACTGAGGGGAAAGCCGTGGTTTGGGGGGTCTGCTGGCGCGGCGGCAGGGAGGCGCGGGGCCGCGGCACTGCTGCAGCGGCAGGCTGTGGTTAAAGCGTGCCGCTGCCATGCACTCGGCGGTGGTTTTGTCACACACACACTGCAGCTTGTCGCAGACGGTGGCGCCCTGACCTGAGGAGGATACGGCACCGATCAGCGTCAGGTTAATGAAACATATTCACCTTTATTCTCGTGATTTTTGACTTTAATGAGGTGACAAAGATCTGAAGTGAACAGTGATCCATAAAAAAGCAACACATTTTTACATTAGCAGCTTTGCCTCAAAATATGCATACACTAAAACTCCGATTAACTCTTTAGATCCCGAACCAACATCAGTTTTGTTGTACTGCTTTGAGAAACCTTTCACAAACACTTCAACTTGTGGAAACTGAGAAAATTGGTTTGATTTTTATTAAAACATGGGGAAGAGACAATGAGAAAAAAAAGTAGTGAAAGGTGACAAAATATGACTAGAATATTAGCTGTGGGGAGATTAATAGAAATCATCAGAAAAGAGACAAAAAGAAGCAGTTTGCCCATTTTGAGGAGGCATTTTTTTGAATCAGTACTGTGCTAGTCATCCAAAAAAAGCTCAGAACACAACATCTCTACTGCATATAATTATATATTTAAATCTTATCACACATTTTTCTCCACACTTACTCAAGGTTATTTTCATTCTTCTTTTCTTTTTTTGTTTTTTATTTTTCTTTTGTTGCTTATTTTCAGGTCATTTTTTTTCTTGCTATTTTTTTGCCTTTTCTTGTTGAATTGTTTATTGCTGTCTTCCCATGTTTTCAATAGAAATCAACCCAGTTTGCTCAGGTTTCACAGGGTTAACATTACTTGTTCAGTGTCTAAAATCTTTTGGAAAAATTTTACATTCAGCACCCACTGGCCACGAGAGAAACTAACTAAAGCTTCAGCGCTCAGTCAAACTTGTTGTAGAGATCCTGTGGATGTTAGAACAAGAACTAACTAACTAATATTTTAATTCTTAAGTCACTGTCTTCCCACGCTGAAACAAACTTTAATCTTTGTGTGTTCTCAGCAGACCGGCTGTACTCACATCGTGGTTTCCCGCCCTCGCAGGAGATCTGGGCGTTGAGCTTCCTCTCCGCTCTGCAGCCCATGGAGCCGAGCTGCTTCAGGCAGCAGTGATGGAAGAAGCAACACCTGACGAAGAGGAAGAGGAGATGAAGAACGTTCAGCGAGGTGCCTTATTAGCTTCTTACAGAACAGACAAAGAGGTTCAAGGTTAAAGGAACTCAGTGCAGTTTTTGTCCCCTGGTGGCGCCACAGAGGGAAAATATGGAAAATCTTAATTTAAATTTGGCTTCCAAATATCCCTGCGACCTCATCTGTCTCATTTTTGTGAACACAATATCTCAAGAACACCTTGAGGGGATTTCTTCAATTTTGGCACAAATGTCCACTTGGACTTCAGGATGAAATGATTAGAGTTAGTCAGTTTAATATCACTGGGGCCTCGCATCCGTTCTCATGAACACAATATCTCAAAGGCAGTTTGGGGACCTTTTTCTTTTTTAAATTTGGCACAAACATCCTCCTGGACTCAACAATGGATTGATTATAACTTGGTGGTCAAAAGTCACTGCAACCTCATCTCTCTCATGCTTGTGAACACAATATTTCAAGATAAACTTGAGGGATTTTTTTTCAAATGTGGCACAAACGTCCACTTAGACTCAAGATGAACTGGTTAAAGTTTGGTGGTTAAAGGTCACGACTTCGCATCTGTCCCATTTTCGTGAACGGGATATCTTAAGAACATGAGGGAATTTTTTCAAATTTGGCACAAACATCCACTTGGACTTAAGGACGAGCTTATTAGATTTTAGTGGTCAAATGTTGAGGTCATTGTGACCTTGCCTCTGTCTCATTCTCATAAACACAATGCCTCAAGAAGGCCTTGAGGGCTGTTTTTTTTATTTAGCACAAACGTCCACATGAACTCAACAATGAATTAATCATAATTTGGTGGTCGAAGGTCACTGTGACCTCACAAAACATGTTTTTGGCCATTTCTCAAGAATTCATACACTACTTATGACAAAATCTCCCAGAAATGTCCAAAAGAATAAAACGATTATGTGATGACATTTTATATCCAAAAAGTCAATAAACACTGTAAACTTTGTAAATGTTTTTTTAGAGAGGAAATGTTTGTTAGACCTCGAGGAGATCCACCTCCTGAGGTTTTGCTGAAAAGCAGTGAATGTAAATGTATAATGACAACAACTCATTGTAGTGTTCACCCGTCGTATCTGTTTCTTTAATTTTTCAATCACAAAACCTAAACATAGTCTTTCTCTCCTTGTGTTGCTGACACAAATCATACGTCAGCTGTGACGCATCAACACTCCTCATGCTGCTGCTCACCTGTCCAGCTGGTCCTGAGGCTGCCCCCCGCCCTCCTGTCCGCAGTAGCAGCCGTACATCTCGTACTCGTGCGGGCATCGTCCCGTTAGACAATGGAGCATCTCCCCCAGAGCCGGCATCTCCCGCCGGGCTCGCCCATCGCTGCCGTACAGAGTGAAGGAGCGACTGCAGTCTGTTTGAAGATTGAACGAAGGAGGAAACTCAGGTAAGAACGTACAAATACAATTTCAACACCTTAAAACGCTGTTATGTTGCATAAGTCAGTGTTTGTACGGTTATGACAAACCTGGATAAGTCGTGGAATTTGCAAAATAGCAACGTCCACGCCTAGAAAAGATTTGGAAACCCTAATATACCCAGAAAGTTTTTCAAACCTTACAAAATTTTGTTTCACAAACCTGCATAAAAGCTCATGAGGTATCGAGGGCTGCTAGAAATTTGAAAATTCAAAAATAATTTCAGTTTTTGGAATTAGGGCCCGAGCATCTGGCGGTGCGAGAATGCTCTTGGAATGCAAAGAATTATTATTATTTTTTTATCCCCAATAAATCGCATTTTTGGAGGTCTAAACATACTGAAAAACTCATGAAACTTTCCAAAATTTAATCGTTTGGTGAAATATCTCACTTCAGGGTTCGAACTCTCCGCGTGCATTACCCAACTTTCACAGAAAGTACACGACCGCTTAATTAGAGATCCCCAGTACCCCGACGTACGTAGGGGTGTGAGGGCCTTTTTATCGCTGCTTGCAGCTCTGAGGTTTGGAATTCATGAGGTTGAGACATTGATCCTTATCCACGGCAGGTGAAATCAAAAGAGCTATATTTAAGGAAAAAAACAGGTGAAGTGTCAGATTCATTGGCTGGGTCTGATAAAATACTTACTCATAAACCATGAGATTGCAAGTACAAGTTCAACAGAACATCAAAAACATGTCAGGAGGTTTGGCTTAGTGGGTAAATCAGGCAGTTAGCGTGCCTGAGGTTGTTGGTTCAAGTCTTGAATGAAACAGGTAACTTTTGAAGACAGACTCCAAAGCACAGAGCTAAAGGGAACGTCGCATACATGCACAATATCTGCAGGTTTAGCTCAGTGGGTAAAACAAGCAGTTAGTGTTCCTGAGGTTGGTGGTTCAAGTCTCGAATGAGACATGTCACTTTTGAAGACTGAAGCACAAAGTTAAAGGGAACGTCAAATACATGAAGTTGGGTTGACAGGAAGGACAGTTAGGAGACAGGAAGTTTGGGGAAAGACAAGAAGTTAGACTAAGAGACAGGAAGGTCAGTGAAGTTACAGGCAGTTGGGTTGTGACACAGGAAGGACAGTCAAGAGACAGGAAGTTGAGTGAAGGTAGAAGATGGCGGTGGATGAGAGTATAAGAGGTGAAAACAGGAATATGACTTGGGTAAATAGAAAGGTCTGAAAGTAAGAATTTAAGGGACTAGAATAGGAAAGTGGCGGAGTACTGAGGTAGAAAAGTCAGGAACATAGCACGAAGCAGCCAAGCGCCAGTCTGGAAAGAAGAGGATGATACGTCCCTTAGGTCCTAAAACGATCGATGACGTACCTCACGACGAAGACTTAAAACAGTTCAAAAACACACAATTGTCTCCTTGTCTCCTGAATTTTCATACACTGAATACTGAATTTTCCCTGCAAAGAACTTAGTTGATTATCGGCCTGACTCAAATATCAGTCGAGTTTTCGACAGACGTCACTGCCGATAATGAATTTTCCGTTTCAACACCATACGACCCTTATATCAGCAGAGCAGACAAATACATCGGCCAGTATTTTATTTTATTTACGCCATAAAATATCATTTGGCTTTAGATTCATATAGTTTAGACACTGATTGTGATATTGCAGAACAAATTAAGGAACGTAAAGGTAGTGATATATCGTTTTGGTCGATAAAGCAGGTGAAGTTGTCCTGAAACAGGTAAAACCAGTATCGGCAGATGTGTCAGTCGAAATCAAGGAACAGTAAAGAAATGTCAAAGTAAAATCTAAGGGAAATTTAGAAACTGTGATGTATAACATACTTTGTCCATTAGAGAGTACTGACATGTTTTAATATTCAAGCGTATGGTATTTTGTTTGTTTGTTTATGACACACCAATTGTCTCCTGGTCTTGTATATGTATAGTTTTCGCCAATTCTGGCATTTTCCATTAAAGTTCTGCCATTAATTTTGTACTGTTGGATAACAGCTTCACTTGTGAGGCTCGAACTGGCAACCTAGGAGACTCCAACTGGCCGTCTTTTCAGTCATTTGTACCATTTTGGACAAACAACCTTAAAAAGTCACCTCACCTCAAAAGTCAATGAGCTGTCTAACCACTGAGCTAAACCTCCTGACACTTTCAGTGTTTTTACGTTCCCTTTTAAACTCTCATTTGGACAGAAAAATAAAAACCCTGCTGTGAGTGGGATTTGAACCACCCATCTCATGACCTGCAGAGAAGCACTCTAACCAACTGAGCTAAACCTTCAGGTATTTCATCTGTGTTGTAAGTTGCAGTTGAGACTCTTCTCTGGGAAGCGGCCTGTAAAACTTATCTGCCCTGGATGAGGTTCAGTTTCAACATTCCACATAGGATTTTTGTTTTACTGTGAATTAGTTAATTCATTTACATGAAATTTTCATGGTTTGGTCAACAAAGATGTTCACCAAGATGACGTGGAATATATGTGCCCTCCAGTGCTGGAAGTACTACATCATGTGAAATACCTCACTCTAGCGTCTGAACTGTCTGTGTACATTATCCGACTTTTATAGAAATGATCGGCGACTTTAGCTGAAGTTCACCAGTACCCCGACATATGTGAGGGTGTTAGGGCCCTTTTATCGCTGCTTGCAGCTTTAATTTGTAATTGTAATTGTAATTTGTTTGGGGTGGTTTTTAAAGAAAAAAAACTATGTTTAAGAAAAGAAAAAGGCAAAAATTGCCAACAATTTTATATTTTAAAAAAAGCCAAAATCTTTTATTCTAAATTTGCCAAAAAAATTAGTTAAAAAAAATGCCAAAAATGTAACTAAAGCAAAAAAAAAAAAATTTAAAAGCTATTTAAAGTTGTTTGCCCCTCCCCTGTGCTTTGAAAGTTATTTGACATGCTTCCCCCTTTTTCCACCTCTAATAATTCACATACAGTCCCTAAATTATGTTTAAATAATCCATTCTAATCCTGTTCTGAATTTAAACTAATATATATTTTTAAAAAGGATATTATATGGTGTTGAGAAAGAACTGAAAATGTTGTTTTAGGGAATGCATGGTCTTTAATTTTCCTCAAAGTCATGGAAAAGTCCTGGAAAATAACTGTTTAAAACACGTATGAAGCTTGACCTCTGCTGTCTGGCTGCAGCTGTATGTCAGACAACCCAACAGACTCCAGCAGCGACCAGGCGAAGAACGGCACCGCCCTCTTCTGAGCCACGTCCCAGTCTGCAGACAAACAAATATGAGAAAAAAGACCACCGCAGATTTAGAAAGCTTCATATCATCATCAGAGAGGCACAGTGACGATATATTTTGTGTACAAATTATCCTAAATAATACCGAGTTAAAGGAGGCAGCATTAAACGACCTTAACACCGTACATCTGCAGGGACTCAGTCAGCTGATCATACACAGACTCTTATGTTGGGCTTGTGCTGTCGGAGCTTCTCAGCCCGTTAGATCACAGCGAGGTCAGCGAGGTTATGTCTATTGTTTATACAATTTATGCTCCAAACTGTTGATTTCTAAACCACGACACCAGTTAAACGCCGAAGATTTCACATGTTGCTTAAATTTTGATGAGTAACCGTCATATATCATCTCTTCTTTCTGTTATTTCGGGCGATTCTCGTCTGCCTGCCGAGTTTTAGAGAAAGAGTTCAGCACCTGCTTCTGTGTTTACCAGGAAACTTGTTAGATTTATGACTTTGGAGCCGTGCACTCTGTTCTGCAGAAACCTCCTCAGGCATCGACTGAACAAATAAATAAATAAAAACTATCGCCAAGCCGTGAAACATCAAATTAATTAGACTTTTCTAGCTCTGAGTGCGGCGGTGTATTGGCTCCTTTGTTGTTGTTCCCGTTGTAATTATCCAGTTTGCTCCTCTATTATTGGGAAAATGTGAATTTATTGTTAATGTCCATTATGGGCTGGTGTTTCTTCTGGCTGTCATTAGAGGTCACAGATTCCTTCATTTCACATGTAAATGGAATTAGGTTTATTGAACCCGTGAGAGAAACCTGTTTTAATTTATTCATTTCATTCAGATTTAATTTAAAGTGGCAAGTCGATGAAGAGCGAAGACGCCAAATGGGACGAAGCAGAAGGCGTCTTGATGGGAGAATTAGAGGAAAAGAGAAGCTCGGAAAGAAAGCAGTATGTGACTTTTTTATAGTTTAACTCCAAACTCTACCATCTGTGTTTTTCTCCTGCGAGCTGTCTGCCGGCTCGTCCTCCAAACACGGAGCTTTCTGTGGCGCTCCTCGCAGCTCCTCCTCGGATTCCTCGGGCGTCGTGTGTGCGTTCGCCGCTGTGGTTCGGGCGGATGAGATTATCTCTGATCTTGGTTTGACGGAGGTGACTCGGCTTCCGTGTGTCGTCTGAGAGACGCCTGTTGGTGAGGTTGTTGTGGATGGTTGAGTCGCCTGTCCTGCAGCAGGAAGTTAGAGATAATTCAAATTTAGTATTAGCAAACTGGTCGTATACTGGAAATATACTTTCTTTTTTGCTGATTTTCTGGAAATTTGTGCAAAATTAGAATGAAAATGTGATTATTGGCTCAAGATGATAAATATTTTGTAGCAGTGGTTCCAAACGTATGAGTTTCAGGTAGCAAATTTAAATTGCGAATATAAAATGCGTCCAAAGGAAACACGTCAATTTTGGAAAAATCATTATCATTATCATAAACAAAACTGTTTATGCTCGCATGAGGTGGTATTTCATGTGATAAAAAAAAAAGAAGCCATATTTGGACTGCACTGGAAACCCTTTTTTTTGTCTTTTCGAGGTCACATGATGCTGTCTGTGCTTGTCAGTAGGAGCTGGCTCCCTCATGATGCAGCACCAGAGCTGTTATTGCATCACATAACTCTGAGAAAGTTGAGCGGATCATCAGGAAGTTTTGAATCCACAATTCCTCTGTGAGATCGTGGACTATCAGCTCCCAGAAATCCCTCATACGTGGCCGCTCCCACGTATAAGGGGCTCGCCTTTCCATCATGGCTCCATAACACGCCTACGTGGCGTGTTATGGAGCCATGGTGTCCAGTTTCACCGTATAATCCACTGTCGACAGTTTCCAGGCGAAACGTCTGTGGTACAAAGTAGTACCAATGATAAGTGTCTCCAGTGTCTCGGGACACTGTCTGTAAAGATGTGTTGCTGCTGAATTCATAAATAAATTACCTGACGTTTTCAGCCACAAACTAAATCCTGCTCACCTCCGCTGTCTGTGAGTGGAGGCAGAAATCTCAGAGACGAATCTCTCAGCAGCTGCACGGATAAACTCTAAACTATCTGCATGGAGAAAATGAAAACGTATAGATTTTTGGAGGCCTTGAGCATTAATGCTACAAGACCGGATGGATGAACTCATGCAGATGAAATTGATTCTGACACTCTCTGCAATAGATGCAAATTTCCAAGATGGTGCAAACGTTTAATTAATGCCACTCAGCCGTCGTGTTAATGATATGCTGATTCATCTCCAAAGGTTTTGCCTCGTGAGGAGCTGCTGTGCCTGGAGCTGCCTCACCTCGGCTCGGCGGGCTGAGACGACCTGCAGCAGGTGTGTGCGCTCTCCGCTCTTCCTCCCGTGAATCAGGAGCTGAGGGTGAGACGGCGGCGGTTTTCGCTGGGTTGTTTTCTGGTGGCGGGCTTCTTGTCGAGAATCTTTCGGTCACCCTGGTTATCATTTGTGGGCCTGTGGAGGTGGCTGTTATCACAGATCACAGCGTGAGCGCAGCATCCAGAGAGCTCTGCTATCATCTTCAAATATCACTTATTTTAGAGTCACTCTGAGTCAAATGTGTGCGATACAGGAGACATCGTGTCACGTTTGAAGTATTCTAGTAACTAATTTTACTGCCAGTTTAAATATAGTCGTAGTCACTGTTGAGCGAAGGCGAATGTGTAGCTAAAAACACACTGTTTTCCATCCGCAGATCACCGTTATTCCTGGGCCAGCCTACAACCATGGGTGAGTTAAATACAAATAAATCTACTGTCTCTGACCACAAAACCTTTCAGACGGTTTCTTTTTCAATAAAATGTATTCGTATTTTAAAGTTAAAAACCTAAGAAATATTATTGAGTAGTATGTAAAAGAGTAATGGTGTTAAAACATCACAGTATAGTATGCCATTAAAATAACAGTATACTATGTTGCAAAAAAGTTGTAAAATTACCATAAAATAGTATGTTGGACAGAAAAATCATGCAATAATATGTCATCCAAAGTAATATAAAAGACGATGTCGTCCAAAATTGCACTAAAAACTCATACAATAGCATTTCAGCCATTTTTTAAACATGCTTCATTGTGACGTTTTTGGACGTTTTTTAAACATGCTGTACTATGATGTCTCTCGACAAACTAAAATATGTCGTTTTCAGCTGTTTTTTCGACATGTCATAGTTTGACCGTTTTTGCCATACTGTAGTATGTTGTTTTCAGCAATTTTTTCATCATGCTATATTATGATGTTTTTGAATGTTTTTTTTCAACATAGTATTCTATGACATGTCTCAGCAGCCTAAAATATGTCTTTTTCACCCGTTTTTTGGACATGTGAAAATTTGACGTTTTTCGTCACACTATACGCAGAGGTTTTTGACCATTTTTTCAATATGTTAATTATGACATTTTGGGCCATTTTTTTATCATGTTAAATGATCAGGTTTTTGGCGTTTTTGTCCTTTTATTCCCACATTGTATACTATTACGCAACTCTACAAGGTAAAATATGTTGTTTTCAGCCATTTGACTTTTTTCAACATACTATATTCTTGCCTTTTTGGCCATTTTTTTGACATGCTAAATTATGAGAGTTTCAGCCTTTTTTTGACATTGTATGCTGTAGCGCTACTTTACAAGCTACGAAAAGTTGTTTTCAACTGTTTCTATGACATGTCAAAATTTGCCATTTTTCGCCATACTATACTATGTGGTTTTTGGCCGTTTTTTGAAATGCTAAATAATGACATTTTCGGATTTGCTTTGACAGTGTATTACTACTATGCTATGCGGTTTTGTGCCATTTTTATGACATACATGACGTTTTTGGGTTGTTTTTTTTCAAGATTATATGCTATGGAGCGACTCTACAAGCTCTTATAAGTCTTTCTCAGGCATTTTTTGGGGCATGTCAAAATTTGACATTTTTTGCCTCAGTATAGTATGCGATTTTTGGCCATTTTTTCAACATGCTAAATTATGATGTTTTTGTCCCTTTTTTTGGTCTTTATTTCCACTTTGTATACTATGACCTGTCTCTACAAGTTACAATATGTCATTTTCAGCCATTTCTGGGACGGGTCAGATTTTTACATTTTCCGCCATAGTATCCCCTCCCTGAGCTACCACCTTATCGTGGTGGAGGGGTTTGCGTGTCCCTATGATCCTAGGAGCTCAGTTGTCGGGGGCTTTATACCCCTGGTAGGGTCTCCCATGGCAAACAGGTCCTAGGGGAGGGACCAGACAAAGTGTAGCTCACCAGACCCCTTATAATGAAACCCATAAATGGTCCAACATTTCCTTCGCCAGGACATGGGTCACTGACTGTTGTTTGTGCCTATGGTCCAAAGAGCAGCTCAGAGTATCCACTCCCTCGTTCTGCTGGGAGACCTCAACACTCACGTTGGTAGCGACAGTGAGACCTGGAGTGGCGTGATCGGGAGGAATGGCCCCCCCGATCTGAACCCGAGTGGTGTTTTGTTATTGGACTTATGTGCTCGCCACAGATTGTCCATAACAAACACCATGTTCAGGCATAAGGGTATCCATATGTGCATTTGGCATCAGGACACCCTAGGCCGCAGTTTGATGATCGACTTTGTAGTCCTGTCGTCGGACTTGTGGCCGCATGTCTTGGACACTCGGTTGAAGAGAGGGGTGGAGTTGTCAACCGATCACCACCTGGTGGTGAGTTGGCTCCGATGGTGGGGGAGGACACCGGTCAGACCTGGCAGACCCAAACGCATTGTGAGGGTCTGCTGGGAACATCTGGCAGAGTTTCCCATCAGAAAGAGTTTCAACTCCCACCTCTGTGAGAGCTTTGACCATGTCCTGGGGGAGGCAGGGGACATTGAGTCCGAGTGGGCCATGTTCCGTGCCTCCATTGTTGAGGCGGCTGATTGATGCTGTGGCCGTAAGGTGGTCGGTGCATGTTGTGGTGGCAACACCCGAACCAGTTGGTGGACACCGGCGGTGAGGGTTGCCGTCAAGCTGAAAAAGGAGTCTTATCAGGCCTTCTTGGCCTGTTGGACTCCAGATGCAGCAGACAGATACCGGCAGGCCAAGCAGAGTGCAGCTACGGCGTTCGCTGAGGCAAAAACCTGGGCGTAGGAGGAGTTCAGTGAGGCCATGGAGAACGACTTCTGGACAGCTTCGAGGAGGTTCTAGACCACCATCCGGCATCTCAGGAGGGGGAAGCAGTGCTCTGTGAACACTGTGTATGGTGGGGACGATGCACTGCTGACCTCGACTCGGGATGTTGTGGATCGGTGGAAGGAATATTTCGAAGACCTCCTCAATCCCACCGACATGCCTTCCAGTGAGGAAGCAGGGCCTGGGGACTGGACAGTGGGCTCTCCCATCTCTGGGGCTGAGGTTGCCGAGGTGGTCAAAACGCTCCTCGGTGGCAGGGCCCCGGGGATGGATGACATCCACCTAGAGTTCCTTAAGGCCCTGGATGTTGTGGGGCTGTCATGGTTGACACGAGTCTGCAGCATTGCGATGACATCGGGGGCAGTGCCTCTGAACTGGCGGACCGGGGTGGTGGTCCCTCTTTTTAAGAAGGGGTACTGGAGGGTGTGTTCCACTATAGGGAGATCACACTCCTCAGCCTCCCTGGTAAGGTCTATTCAGGGGTACTGGAGAGGAGGGTCCGCCGGATAGTCGAACCTAGGATCCAGGAGGAGCAATGCTTTTTTCGTCCTGGTCGTGGAACTCTGGACCAGCTCTGGATCCTTGGCAGGATCCTTGAGGGTGAATGGGAGTTTGCCCAGTCCACATGTGCTTTGTGTACTTGGAGAAGGCATTCAACCATTTCCCTCAGGGAGGTCCTGTGGGGGGTTCTCCAGGAGTATGGGGTATCGGGCTGTCCGTTCCCTGACAACTGGTGCCGGAGCTTGGTCCGCATTGCCGGCAGTAAGACGGACTCATTTCCAGTGAGGGTTGGACTCCGCCAGGGCTGCCCTTTGTCACCAATTCTGTTCATAACTTTTATGGACAGAATTTCTAGGCGCAGCCAGGGTGTTTAGGGGGTCCGGTTTGGTGACCTCAGGATTGGGTCACTGCCTTTTTGCAGATGATGTGGTCCTGTTGGCTTCATCAGGCGGTGACCTTCAGCTCTCACTGGATCGGTATGCAGCCGAGTGTGAAGCAGCCGGAATGAGAGTCAGCACCTCCAAATCCAAGGCCATGGTTCTAAGCCAGAAAAAGGTGGAGTGCCCTCTCCAGATTGGGAAAGACATCCTGCCCCAAGTGGAGGAATTTAAGTACCTCGGGGTCTTGTTCACGAGTGAGGGAAGGATGGAGCGGGAGATCGACAGGCGGATTGGTGTGGCTTCTGCAGTAATGCGGACTCTGCGCCAATCTGTCGTGGTGAAGAGGAGCTGAGTCGAAAGGCAAAGCTCTTGATTTACCTGTTGATCTTCGTTCCTACCCTCACATATGGTCACGAGCTTTGGGTAGTGACCGAAAGAACAAGATTGCGGCTACAAGAGGCCGAAATGAGCTTTATCCATAGGGTGGCTGAGCTCTCCCTCAGAGAGAGGGTGAGAAGCTCGGTCATCCGGGAGGAGCTTGGAGTAGAGCCGCTGCTCCTCTGTGTTGAGAACAGCCATATGAGGTGGCTTGGGTATCTAATTAGGATGCCTCCCGGACACCTACCCGGTGACGTGTTCAGGGCACGTCCCATCGGTAGGAGACCCCAGGGAAGACCCAGGACACGCGGGACAGACTATGTCTCCCACCTGGGAACATCTCGGGGTCCCCCGGGAAGACCTGGACGAAGTGGCCCAGGAGAGGGTAGTCTGGGCTTCCCTACTTAGGCTGCTGCCCAGAAGACCCAACCCCGGATGAGCGGTAGAAAATGTATGGATGGATGGATCGCCATAGTATAGTATGCGATTTTGGGCCATTTTTGAAACATGCTAATATATGAGGTTTTTGGCCTTCTTTTGCCTTTGTTTCCACTTTGTATACTATGATGCGTCTCTACAAGCTATAATATGTCATTTTCAGCAACTTTTGAAATGGGTCAAAATTTGCAGTTTTCACCATAGTATAGTATGCGATCTTTGGCCATATTTTCAAAGCACTAAATTATGATGTTTTAGGACGTTTTTGACCTTTGTTTCAACTTTGTATATAATAAAACTTCTCTACAAGCTATAATATGTCATTTTCAGCCAATTTTGGAACGGGTCAAAATTTGGCATTTTCACCATAGTATAGTATGCGATTTTTGGCCAATTTTTTGACATGCTAAATTATGAGGTTTTGGAGCGTTTTTTACATTTGTTTCAACTTTATATATAATAAAACGTCTCTACAAGCTATAATATGCCATTTTCAGCCATTTTTTGGAACGGGTCAAAATTTGCCATTTTCGCCATAGTATAGTATGCGATTTTTGGCCATATTTACAACGTCCTAAATTTTTAGGTTTTTGGACGTTTTTAACCTTTGTTTCAACTTTATATATAATAAAACTTCTCTACAAGCTATAATATGTCATTTTCAGCCAATTTTTGAACGGGTCAAAATTTGCCATTTTCGCCATAGTATAGTATGCGATCTTTGGCCATTTTTTCGACGTGCTAAATTATTAGGTTTTTTGAGCGTTTTTGACATTTGTTTCAACTTTATTTATAATAAAACTTCTCTACAAGCTATAATATGTCATTTTCAGCCATTTTTGGAATGGGTCAAAATTTGCCATTTTTACGATAGTATAGTATGCGATTTTTGTCCATTTTTTAAACATGCTAAATTTTGACGTTTTTGGACGTTTTTGACCTTTATTTCGACTTTGTACATAATAATACGTCTCAACAAGCTTTAATATATCATTTTCAGCCATTTTTGGAACGGGTCAAAATTTGCCATTTTCATGATTGTATAGTATGCGATTTTTGGACATTTTTTCAACATTCTCAATCGTTAGTTTTTGGATGTTTTTGACTTTTATTTCCATTTTGTATACTATAACTTGAGTAATCTAGCTATAATATGTCATTTTCAGCCATTTTTGGAACGGATGAAAATTTGGCATTTTCGCCATAGTATAGTATGCGATTTTTGGCCATTTTTACAACATGCTAAATTTTTAGGTTTTTGGACGTTTTTAACCTTTGTTTCAACTTTGTATATAATAAAACTTCTCTACAAGCTATAATATGTGTTTTTCAGCCATTTTTGGAACGGGTCAAAATATGGCATTTTCGCCATAGTATAGTATGCGATCTTTGGCCATTTTTACAACGTCTCTAAATAATGAGGTTTTGGAGCGTTTTTGACCTTTGTTTCAACTTTGTATGTAATAAAACTTCTCTACGAGTTATAATATGTCATTTTCAGCCATTTTTGGAACGGGTCAAAATTTGGCATTTTCGCCATAGTATAGTATGCGATTTTTGTCCATTTTTTCGACGTGCTAAATTTTTAGGTTTTTGGACGTTTTTAACCTTTGTTTCAACTTTGTATATAATAAAACTTCTCTACAAGCTATAATATGTCATTTTCAGCCATTTTTGGAACGGGTCAAAATTTGCCATTTTCGCCATAGTATAGTATGCGATTTTTGGCCATTTTTTCGACGTGCTAAATTATGAGGTTTTGGAGCGTTTTTGACATTTGTTTCAACTTTGTATATAATAAAACTTCTCTACAAGCTATAATATGTCATTTTCAGCCATTTTTGGAACGGGTCAAAATTTGCCATTTTCGCCATAGTATAGTATGCGATTTTTGGCCATTTTTTCGACGTGCTAAATTATGAGGTTTTGGAGCGTTTTTGACATTTGTTTCAACTTTGTATATAATAAAACTTCTCTACAAGCTATAATATGTCATTTTCAGCCATTTTTGGAACGGGTCAAAATTTGCCATTTTCGCCATAGTATAGTATGCGATTTTTGGCCATTTTTTCGACGTGCTAAATTATGAGGTTTTGGAGCGTTTTTGACATTTGTTTCAACTTTGTATATAATAAAACTTCTCTACAAGCTATAATATGTCATTTTCAGCCATTTTTGGAACGGGTCAAAATTTGCCATTTTCGCCATAGTATAGTATGCGATTTTTGGCCATTTTTTCGACGTGCTAAATTATGAGGTTTTGGAGCGTTTTTGACATTTGTTTCAACTTTGTATATAATAAAACTTCTCTACAAGCTATAATATGTCATTTTCAGCCATTTTTGGAACGGGTCAAAATTTGCCATTTTCGCCATAGTATAGTATGCGATTTTTGGCCATTTTTTCGACGTGCTAAATTATGAGGTTTTGGAGCGTTTTTGACATTTGTTTCAACTTTGTATATAATAAAACTTCTCTACAAGCTATAATATGTCATTTTCAGCCATTTTTGGAACGGGTCAAAATTTGCCATTTTCGCCATAGTATAGTATGCGATTTTTGGCCATTTTTTCGACGTGCTAAATTATGAGGTTTTGGAGCGTTTTTGACATTTGTTTCAACTTTGTATATAATAAAACTTCTCTACAAGCTATAATATGTCATTTTCAGCCATTTTTGGAACGGGTCAAAATTTGCCATTTTCGCCATAGTATAGTATGCGATTTTTGGCCATTTTTTCGACGTGCTAAATTATGAGGTTTTGGAGCGTTTTTGACATTTGTTTCAACTTTGTATATAATAAAACTTCTCTACAAGCTATAATATGTCATTTTCAGCCATTTTTGGAACGGGTCAAAATTTGCCATTTTCGCCATAGTATAGTATGCGATTTTTGGCCATTTTTTCGACGTGCTAAATTATGAGGTTTTGGAGCGTTTTTGACATTTGTTTCAACTTTGTATATAATAAAACTTCTCTACAAGCTATAATATGTCATTTTCAGCCATTTTTGGAACGGGTCAAAATTTGCCATTTTCGCCATAGTATAGTATGCAATTTTTGGCCATTTTTACAACATGCTAAATTTTGACATTTTTGGAGGTTTTTGACCTTCGTTTCCACTTTGTATACTATAACGCGAGTATTCTAGCTATAATATGTCATTTTCAGCCATTTTTGTCACTATGCCGTTTTCTGCCATTTTTTTCAATATTGTATACTATGGTGTGACTCTACTACCTATAATATTTCGTTCTCAGACTTTTTCTTGTCATGTCAAAAATTGATGTGTTTCAACATACCATAATAAATGGTTTGGTCCAAAAGAGTCATACTAGACCATGACATTCAAAATACCACCAAAAAGTCATACAACAGCATATCATTCAAAAGTGCACCAAAAAGTCATACTTAAGCGTGTGGTTTAAAATCGCACCAACAAGTCACCCTATAGTATGTGGTTCAAAATATCACTGAAAAGTCAGATGAGAGCATGTCATCCAAAACACCACCAAAAAGTCATATAATAGCATGCTGTCCAAAATGGCACTAAAAAGTCATACTATGGCATGATGTCCAAAATGTCACCAAAATGGCATACTATCCCATGTTGTCCAAATCACTCCAAAAAGTCATATTATAGCATGTCGTTCAAAATCCCACCAAAAGTTTTACTATAGCATGTTGTCTAAATTGGCACCAAAAAGTTATAAGATAGCATGTTGTCCAAATTTGTGCAAAAAAAGTCATACTATAGCATGTGGTCCAAATTGGCACTAAAAAGTTATACTATAGCATGTCATCCAAAGTCCTAATGAATATTCATACTACAGTGTGCCATGCAAAATCGCTAATATGACCAATATGTCACACTTTAGCATGTTATTCAAAATTACCCCAAAAGGTCATACGATAGCATGTCGTCCAAAATTGCGCCAAAAAGTCATACTATAGCATGTTGTCCAAACTGTCATAGAAACATCATGCTTAATCATGTTCAAAAATTCATGCTACAACATAGCATGTGAACTAACTATTATATCAAAAAATGTCATGGTATGCATTTTTACAAAAGTCATACCAAACTATGTAATAAAACAAGTTAAAGTGTAATCATTACTGGTTACCTTAAGATGGATTTATTTTTAGTCTTGGACAGAGGCTTGTCTGCAGTTTTCATGCTTCGCTTCTAACATTTATCATTCCCCTACGGACGAGAGAACGGTATCAATCTTCTTATCTAACTACAGGAATTTCCCTAAATGTGGACCATTTCCATAAACTAAGCATTTAGTGTTAGTTTCAGAGTTCGATATCACTGTCTCCTGGAATAAAACACTGACTTTTTATGGTGAAAAAGAAAATTCTGCATCAGTGAGCTGACCTTCAGTGTGCCTCAGAAAACTGGCATCCTCCTTTCCGACACTCGGCTCTGCTCCCTCCTCAGAAGCTGCAGGTGCTGCTGGTGAAAATGTAAAGGTGACAACTCCTCCACCTGAGAAAAACAAAGCACAAAGACCTCTCAGAAGCAACACGTTAACACATTCCACTGCTTTAAACCAAGCATTAAAGAAAAGAAGTCACATTTTTGTTTTATTCCTGGAATTAAAAATATACATGGTAATTTATATGTGCGGTGAGCGTCCCGCCCTCAGGCCTCAGACAGTTGTCAGAGCGTAATTACATCAAGGGGAAAATGAGCACTTTAACTAGTTGGATGTTTTTGCCTGACAGCAGGGATGTTACACTTAATGACGTTAGCTCCAAAAACCCTCACATCTCTTTTTTCACAAGTTTTTCTGATCAACAATTCCCGCAATGCTACCGAATGTACTGTCTGTGACTCAGTCTGTGCCTCGGCCATAGAACTCCACTATATATGAAACATTAGGGTAAAATTTAAGCATGTGAATTCTCGAGTTACTGCCAAAAAAAGTCACCTTGACCTTTGACTATCAGACTTCAATCAGTTCATTGTTGAGTCTAAGAGGACGTTTGTGCCAAATTTGAGGAAACTCAAGGTGCTCACGAAATAATGTGGTAACAATAATGTGATGAATGTAAGGTTCCAGTGACCTTGATTTTTAACCTATGACAACCAAAATTTAATCAGCTCATCCTTGAGTTCACATAAAGGTTTGTGCCAAATTTAAATAAAATTGCCCCAAGGTATTCTTTAGAAACTGCATTCAAAAGAATGAGACAGAAGAAGTCACCATGACCTTGACCTTTGACCACCACATTCTAATCAGTTCATTCTTGAGTCCAAGTGGACATTTGTGCCAAATTTGAGGAAACCGCCTTAAGGTGCTCATGAAATAACATGGTAACAATAATGAAATTAATGTAAGGTTCCGGTCACCAAACAAATGACATGAAAATCTACATGATTTATCTCATTTAAAAACTGACCTGTTTTCTCTGCAGATGGTGTCGAACTCTCTGCCGCCTCGTCGGACTCCTCCTCTGCCACAGCCAGCGTTGTCATTATTTTAGCTGTTGTAGTTGTAAACTCAGTTGTGAGCAAATCCTTGACTAAAGGGGGACAACAACAAAAAACTGATGAACTTTTCAGCCATTTACGCCTCCGACCACAGCAGCCTGTGGTGCATTCACACCTGAAGTCTGAGTTGTGTTTTTGTGATCTGATCACTCTGAACGTGAGTTAATACCAGACGTAAAAGTGTTATGACACGACTCTGTTGTGCTGATGGGACTCATCAAGACATCAGGAGAAATGGAGCAAGTATTGGGAGTTCAGCGGACTGAAATAGGGAAAGATATACACTAAAAAATACTTACAAGATCAAGCTTTAAAAAAATATTATACATTAATATTCATGTTCTACTTTCACAGAGTTCATTTTTAACCATCAGTCCTAAACTCACAATGCTCATTTGAGGCGTCCTGCTCTCCTTCATCACCATCATCCCCTCTCCCGTTTTCCTCCTCCTCTTCCTCAGACGACTTTTTATCTGATGGGTGAATTTGTGGTTTTGCTGATGTCAGTGATGGAGTTGTGATGACTGAACCTGCAGAAATAACATCATTAATAACAACTGAAAATAAAAATGCAGCAACATTAACCCCCCGACACGTGAGCAAAATGGCTTGATTTATTTAAGGAACACGGGGAGACGACCATGAGCAATGTAACAAGACATGGCTTAAAATAAAACAAGAACCTGAAAAAAGCTAACAAAAAAAAAAAAACTAGGGAAATAAGTAAAATATGAAAAAAGAAGGACAAAAAGAAACAAAAAAAACAAACAAAAATAACCCAAAAAGTTTTTTTTTTTGTGACATGATTTTAAAAATGCACTTATAACAATTATAAATGTTTTCTGGAATTTTTTCCTTTTGTTTTAGTATTGAAAAACAAATTTTCACGGAATTTTCTTGTCAACTTTTATTAATTTCTTGCAATTTGTGGGACATTTCTTGCCTAGTTGCTTAGTGCCTTTTGAATTATGAATTATCTGTACAAGATAAAGGTTTATAGTTTCATATCATAGCAGTATCATAACTCTAGTTTTTAAAACTCAGCCCGGCACAGCTTTTTAAAGACAGGAATGTTGACCGGGAACGTCTTTAATTATTGAATTTTTCTTTAAAAACGGACACATTATGGATTAAGTTTGATAACATCACGATTGCTGGTAAAATGTAATATTGAATTTAAAAAAATTATTAAAAGACAGAAAAAAAACACACCAACTTGAAACATTTGCTTCATAAAAAAGAAACTTTAAAAAAACAGACCAACTGCCGTTTTTAATCACCTTCCTCTGAGGACTCCTCCAGACCAGCTGGTGTCTGCTCTCTGGGAGTTGTAGTCCTCAGAAAAGTTGTAGTCTGACTGGAAGTTGTGATTTCAGGATGTAAAGCTGCTGGTGTTGAAGATGTTGGTTTGTTTTCGTCTCCAAAGCTGAGCGAAGAGAGTTTGGACGGCTTTGATTCTGCTTCGTTTTCTCCATCGTGGGCGAACAGAACTGAACCTGCAGCAGAAAAAAAGCAGTGTGTTTTTATTTGTGGGATTGTGTTACTGTCTTGCTTTAAATTAATAATTAAAAAGTGTTTTTTTCTGAAAGTCAGCGCGAGTGAAGTTCATTCATAAAGATTTTTCTTTCCTTCTAACTTTTTTTCTGTTTATTCTGAACAAAATAAAGACAAAATGCATCACTTCCTGTCAGAGCCACCAGACAGGCAACTTATTCATGAAGAAGACATTCGGTGAATCACTGCTTAGCTAAGCCAACACCGTCACGTCATTATCGGGGTAAAAAACATCCACCAACTGAAGTTTCATATGAAAATCTACGAGGATATTCCTGTCAGTTAATCAGATGATCAAGACGGAGTGTTATTGGCTCACCGCGGCTGACTGCAGGAGGATTGTGGGTCGTCTGATCCTTATTTATCTCTTCCTGCTCGAGCTCGTCCTCTGTCACGGTCCCATTCAAATCTGTAAAAGCGGCGACACACAGGACAGCGACAGGAAACGGCTGAGCCAAGTGAGTCATCGAGCAGCAGGAGAGGAACAGCGGGGGAAATTATTTCTGGTGTTTTTGGAAGCAGCAGGACGGTCAGCGCGAGCCAAAAGTAATCATGAGCAGCTTGGAAAAAGGCGAGATTGCCAGAAGAATACTTCAAGGGAGGATTCACAGGAAGGGTGTGCGGATGGAGACGAGGTGACGTAACTTTTTACCTTTGGAGATAAAAGTCGCGTGAGGCGTCTTTTCCTCTTTTAACTCCTCTGCACCTGCGTCACCTCCCTCAAACTCCTCTAAAGACACAAAAATCACAAGAAACGCAGATGGTTTCAAGTTTCTCAAGAGTCGGTTATTCATTTAAGCAGGTTACTCAGCCTGCTCTGCTTGGGGGCCAGACGCAGCAGACCCGCACATGTTTCTGGGACTTTAGGACATTTCAGGTACAACGGGACATGTCTGGGATTTTAGGACATTTCAAAGATTTCAGGACATTTCGAGAATCTACAGATATTTCAAGGATTTTAGAAAATTGCTAGTATTTTAGGACGATTCCAGCATTTTAGGACATTTCAGGGTTTAGGTTGTTTTGTTAGGACATTTCTAGGATTTAAGGACATTTCTGGGATTTTAGGACATTTCTGGGATTTTAGGACATTTCTAGGATTATAGGACATTTGTAGTATAATATTATGATGTTTGGATGATTCTCAGATTTTAGGACAATTTTAGGATCATACAATGTTTCAATGATTTGAGAACATTTTTAGGATTTTAGGACGTTTCTCTGATTTTAGGATTTAAGGATTTAAGAACATTTCTGGGATTCTAGGCCGGTTCTAGGATTTGAGGATATTTCTAGTATTTTAGGACAATTCTAGGATTCTTTCTAGGATTTAAGGACATTTCTATAATTTTAGGACATTTCCAGGATTTTAGGATGTTTCTGGGATTTTAGGGCATTTATAAGATTTTAGGATGTTTCTAGAATTTAAAGTTGCTTCTAGGATTTTAGGACATTTCGAATGATATAGGTATGTAACTATGTAGCATCACTTAAACTCAGCTTGCATATATTTGCACAATGTAACATTTAAAACATTTTTGTCCTGACATTATTAATATCATTATGATCAATGCATCTAACAGAAGCATTTGTCTTTTTTTTTCCATGATACACAACACCTGCATCCTGTGCAGCATGTTTCACACATACAGGAGTGTGTGTGTGTGTGTGTGTGTGTGTGTGTGTGGAACCCTTCTATCTTTAGGGAATGTGTGTGTTGTTGCTGTGTTGGTGTGTGTACTCTCAGTGATCCTGGTTTCTTGGTTCGGGCTAATTAGTGAGCGTACCTGCAGGCTTCAGCAGGTGGGGCGGGCCCGGTGGACCCGGTGGGCCCGGCGTTGGGGTGGTGAGGTCGCCGTCCGTCCCCGCGGTGTCACTCTGGTTATCCGCCCTGCCGGTCATTAGCAGGTCCATCTCTCCTGGGAAGACACAATAACAGCGCAGGGCGAGACACAGCGACCATTTAACGGTCTGAGTCACAGCTCAGGTGGAGACAGTTGTTTTTTCTGCAACATGACGTCATCAGAAGATAGTTTAAAAAAGATTATTTGCACGTTATTAATGTTCTTGTTTTTAATCCTACTGCAGACATCATTTATCAGAGTTTAATGAAGCTCCTCTTTTAAAGCTTTGACTCTGAAGACATGACGCAAATAAATAATTCATCGATCTAATTTTCCTCCGAACATAGGATTTAACAAAATAAAATTCAGTTGTTCTTTACCAGGTTAAAAACAGTTTGCCAACTCAATCGTGGAGATACTGAATTCTAATCAGCATTTCTCCTCAAACTAACTTTACATTTCTCTTTTTGCTTGTGCATCCACAGATTTGTGCCCCATCAGTGTTATTCTTTTTTAAATTTATTATGTGCTATTAAAACATCAGGGACTAAAACCTTTGACGGCTCATCTTTCAATCCTTAGAAACATTTTACTACTGCACAAAATTTTGTCAATTCTTTCAAAGATTTCCACAATGTTCTTTTTTTCCTGTAAAATACTGGAACATTTTGCCTCAAAGAAAGTTTAATTGTAACAATCTCTCTTTAAAAAATTAGTTTTTAAAACTTGTTTCAGCGGTTTGTGGTTTTCTCTGCGCTTCAGTGTGATTCTGCTGTTGTGTTTTAGTTTTGTGCGTTTTTTTAAATGATCTTGATAGTTGTGTGATGGGAATTTGAGTGTCTGCAAAAGTGCTCTAAAAAATAATGCGCTCTTCTAAGACTGCAAAAATAATAATAGCATTTTTAATAAAGAACTTTTTTGATCAGTTCTTTATTAATGCTATTGTTATATTTACAGTCTTAGAAGAGCGCATTATTTTTTTGGTTAACCCTTCAACCCATCAACATCACCCTTCGTGAGCATTTAAACCTCTGAAAACTGCGAAAGTTGGTTTGATTTCTTTTGAAAATGTGAGAAAAGGTAATAAGCAACTTGAAAAGAAATGTCCCAAAACCTGCAAAAAAAAAAATTAGTAAAAAGTTACAGAAATTACCTGAAAATTATGAATAATTGTGTATTTCTATATATGTGATGATCATTTGTTCATTTATATTAATCTGACTTTTTTTTTTTTAAATAAACAAATTAATCTTTAGGACATAAAATGTAAAAAAAAGAGTAAAAAGTAAAGAAAAAATATATTTTTCAAATCACTGAAACCAGATAACTGAAGTCGGACACAAACAGTGTGCTTACCTGTGGACGTGGAGGAAGAGTTGAAGAGCTGGAAGCTCACAGAGTCGTTTACTGATGAGAGGACATCTGGACAGAAGACGAAAGAGGACAAGATGAGACCAGCAGGATGATTTCAGTGTCTCTGTATATAGATAATCTCCAAAGAGTCCGTTTTTTAATAAAGTCTGTGGCTGTTTTGACTCAAATGGTCACATAATTTATTAATAACAATCGCAGTGTGATGCATTTCTGTTGTTTACTGCACAAACCTGAAGACAGAGAGTAAAACTATCATTTTTCAGAATTATGAAACGCTTTCATGTTAATAATGTCCATTATAAATCTCTGCAGTTTTGGTTTGAGATGAACTTTCCAGTTCTGGCATCAAGATTCAAGATTCAAGATTCAAGATTCAAGATTCAAGATTCAAGATCAAGATTCAGTTTTATTGTCATTTCACTTTATATTCGCGTACACAGAATAAAACGAAATGCCGTTCCTCACCAGCTCATGAAGTGCATTTGAGTTCTGTGCAAATTAAAGAGGCAGTAATAAATATTCTAAAAACAATATAAATATTCTTAAAAAACAACCTCAATGCAATAAAGACAAACAACATCAAATCCCAAAGCAAACAGACGTTTCAGACACATCGTCCACGACAAAACATAAGACACACAGCAACACGAAAGTAACAGATTCAGCCGAGAAAAAAGTGCACTCAGTCCGTCACTCGGCTAAATTTCCTAGACTGCATTTCACACCTTGATGTTTTTTTTTAACGTACATGCAGTTATTTTCAGTCTGAATGTAAGCAAATTCAAAACAACGTGAAAAGTCTGTTTTGTTGTTTACTTTGCGCTTTTCTGCTCCCTCCTTCAACATTAACTCCAGTCTGATAACCTGCCTGTGAGCTCGATTTTTATTTAAATTTTTGATGCAAACTGCCTCCTTTAAAGTAGCTGCTGGGATTATGCAACGTCAGCGGCGACGGCTGCAATCTGCCGTAAAACCAAAAGAAGAACATGAACATTAGAAGCAGGAAGTACTGCGACGTTTCCACTGTAGACCGATGCAGAAAATAAACAAATTGGTGCATAAATTCACCACGATGACGGAAATGAAGTGTTTGATGCTGATAAAAATGTCCTGGGGCCACACCCCCGTGCCTACACTGTGCTTCTGAAATTACGAAAATAAAAACTACACCCTTGTTTGGACTCCTCACACACTGTGATTTTTTGGGCCTTTACAGATAAACATGTGAGACATGTTACACTCCTCCAACAAAGCAGAATTAAAGTTGATTTAAGCAGTTCAAGCAGTAAATAATTAATTTAAGCAGAACTAGAATTACTGACAGCGAACTTACAGTCAATGAAAACACGGACGCGTGACGCCACGGAAGAGTTTCAGGATCGCTGCTCCTGAGCTATGACGTTAAAAACAATGTCAGTTAACCTTTGAGCTCTTGGATATAAAATGTCATTTGTTGTGAACTTTGAGCATATTCATTTTTCAGTTATGGCCAAAAAAATGTTCTATGAGGTCACCGCGACCTTGACCTTTGGCCACCAGATTCTAATCAGTTTAATTTTTTTTTATCCAAGTGGACATTTGTGCCAAATTTCAGGAAGCTCCCTCAAGGCCAGATATTGCGTTCACAAAAATTTGATGGATAAAAGGCCACAGTGACCATAACCTTTAAAAAACAAATCTAATCATCTTAATGTCAAGGTCAAGTGAACATTTGTGAAAAATGTGGGAAAAAAAATCACACAAGGTATTTGTGAGATATTGTGTTCACAGAATAAGACACACAAGGTCACTCTGACCTTGACCTTTAACTATCAAAAACAAATTTGTTCATTGTTGACATTTATGCTAAATTTAAATAAATTCCCTCAGGATGTTCTTGAGATATCGCTTTCACAAGACTGAGATAAATGCAAGGTCAGTGTAACCTTTGACCACCAAAATCAAATCAGTTCACCCTCGGGTCCACTTGAACATTTGTGTCAAATTTGAAATAATTCCCTCAAGGTGTTAATGAGATATTGCATTTGCCAGAATGAGATGGATGAGGTCACCGTGACCTTGACCTTTGACCTACGACCACCAAAATCGGATCAGCTAATCGCTGAGTCTGAGAAATTCCCACCAGGCATTCTTGAGAATTTGCGTTGACGAGAGTGGGACGGACGGAAATAAAACCTGAAGACGTAATTCCGGCGAGAAAGCACAAAAACTCTTGAACTTGACGGGTTTCCGACAGGCTCGACAAAGCTTTTCCTCTGAAGTTCTCCTCTCTAATAAACTCTTCTACCTCGACTCCTCCTGCTCCTCTCAGCCTTGATTTTTTCCCTCCAGCTGAGCGTGGGCAGGAAGCTGCAGGATTAACCGTCCAGAGGTCATTGTTTTAATTGGCTCAGAGCCACAGAGGTGTGACTCAGCCGTCTGCGTTCCTTCCCAATCAACCTTCGTCTGATCCGACATCGCCAACCCGCTCGCAAACTGACGCACCGTCTGCAGAAAGCTGACGGGACATTATTGGGTAGCGGTGGCGTCCTCTGAGCTCCCTGACTCGGCGTCACTCGATCAGCGTTTGCAGCTGACGTCACTCGGACTCACCTGCTGCTGTGAAGGCGCCGCCGCTCTGCTCGCTGCTGCTGAGCACATCTGAAACACAGAGACGCACTAATGAGAGATCCACGCTGTCAGCGGGTCTCTGCTCCGTCAGGCGGCGAGGAGAGAAAAGTGTGGAGTCTTTTTAATCTTTGAGCGAAGACGTCAAACACAGAGTTCAGCTTTCACTTATTAAGGGCTGATAAGAGAATATTTATTTCCAGTTTCCAGATTTAGAGCTGAGTGATTAATAATATTGCATCATAAAATTAAAAATGGTCTAGTATTTTGGTATTTAATATTCTGGCAATTCTTTCAGTGTATGTGACTGTTAACCCTTTAGAACTTGGGTCCACATCACTTTTCTTGTGCTGCACTCAGACACCTTTTCGATCATTAGCAAATTAGTTTTGATTTCTTTCCTGAGGGAAAAGGCAATAAGCAACTTGTCAAAAATTGCAAAAAAATAAAAAATAAAATAAATAAAATAAAATAATACATTTTATTTATGGAGTGCTTTTCAAAAATGTGTATATTTAGAAAATTATTTTTGAAAATTAGGGAAAATGTCCAGATACTTATAAATAAATAATATTTATATAGAATTATATTTCAATAATGTTACAGAATTATTATTTTAATTTTTATCTAATTTCAAAGTTTCTGCCTTTTTTCTTGTTTTTTCATTTTCCTTTTTATTTAGCTATTTTTGTTCATTTTTAAGCAAATTTCCTGCACTTTTTCCCCTAATTTTCTGCTAATTTGGAGGTAATTTTTTCTCGAGTTGTTCAAGTTTCATGTTTGCAAAAATCAGTGGGGATTAACAAATAAGAAAAACAGATAAATGTCCAGACAGACAGACGTGTGTTAACTCACACTCTGCAGGCTGCAGTTTCTCCTCTGATGCAGCTTTATTTCTATTGCAGCCACCGCACTAGCCGTCATTATTTCCAATCCAAGGCCACGTAGGCGTGTTATGGAGCCATGATGGAAAGGCGAGCCCCTTATACGTGGGAGCGGCCACGTATGAGGGATTTCTGGGAGCTGTAGTCCACGATTTCACAGAGGAATTGTGGGAAACTTCAATTTCAAAGAGGAATTGTGGGTTAAAAACTTCCAGATGATCCGCTCAACTTTCTCAGAGTTATGTGATGCAATAACAGCTCTGTAGCTCCTGCTGCATGCAATAACAGCTCTTGTAGCTCCTGCTGCATCATGAGGGAGCCAGTTTTCCTACTGACAAGCACAAATACAGACACAGCATCATGTGACAATTTCTATGTGCAAAAGCTCTGTTGTATATTGGTCGCCATCAATTTGAGATTAACCGTAAATTCTGTCAGGCCAAGCGAACCCAAAGACCGTCACTTCGTCTATCAGTGGCAAAGACTCTCACGTTTTTTGAACCCTCCCTCTCCAGCCTGCGGTCAAAAATCTTTCTGCTCATTACAGTTTTAAACTCACAGCTGCCTTTTCTCATGTCTGCCTCTGAATTTATTTAATCCACCATGCTGTATCCCAAATTCAGCAGCTTCTGCAGCCGCGTCCTGCAGAGATCAGAGTCTCACTCACGTGTCCAGAGGATCTACGGGGTCTCCGGCGGCCGCATATCTGCAGGAGCAGCCGTAATCTTCCAGGTCGCGCGGACAAAGCCTCGTCGCACAGCGGAGCTTCAGAGCAAAACTCAGCAGCGAGGGGAAATTATCAAAGACCGAGTGGAGCCAGGTGAAGCGCAGGCCGAGACAATCTGCACCGAGAGAGAAGGAAACAAGAAGAGACAAACACACAGAGGCGGTCAGAAAAAAAAACCCATTTCCTCCATCGTGCAGGTGGAGAGCAGAGTGATTTAATCACAGATAATCCTGCTGGCAGGTTCCAATAACACCAGTCCAGAGGAGCATGCGGGGCAGAAAATTATTTAGGCCACTGCTCGCCACATGGCAGGTGAGCCCGCAGCGCTGATGAGGACGATAGGTGTCCCAGAACATCGCAGCTGGTGAGTCAGTCGACCTCGATGTCGACAACAGCAGAAATATCACGTAAAGTCAGGCGGCGCTAAAGCAGCTGGATGATTGTTTGGGGAAACAAGGTGTCAGTCTGAACAATTACCGCGTGACCCGGACGAGACATGGCTGCTGTTTTCCAGCCCGCTGACGCTGCGACCGAAACCAAAAACAAACCTTTCACTGAACACAGTTTTTATGTTTCACATTTATGGAGTTGCTAAAAAACTGCTCCAAAAGCAAAAAGAGAGCAATCAGACCCCAAATTTTTCATGTAAAACCACTGAAAAAAACGGAGCCCCAGTAGGGTGCCAGGTCCCCCCCCCCCCCCCCCAACCAACCATTTTCTAATTCACAATGAAAATACAGTGATACACACTTAGTATCTATCAAGGTGTCAGTGCATTAAACAGCATCAACATAGAGCTTGTTGATCCAAAAAAGCGCTGGTGGACGATCCCCCACATCCCAGACAGAGGTCCTAGAGAAGACCCTAGAGATCTCCTAAAATCCATGAGAGTTTTTCAGAGTTTTTCAATAAATACTAAAAACATCCTAAAATCCAAGAAATGGCCCTAAATCTTAGAAATGGCCCAAAATCCTAAAAATGTCCAAAAATCCTAGAAATGTCTTAAAATCCTTGAAATGATAAAATCCCAGAAAAGTCCTAAAATCCAAGACTCTAAAATTCTAGAAATGTCCTAAAATTTGAGAAATATCCTACAATAGACAATCAGAGTCATATTGTAGAAGATGTTTCATGCTCACCCGTCACATGATCTGCGCTCTGGTCGCTGGCCGCTGGGTCGGGGCAGAAGACGGAGCTGGCAGAAAGCGCTAAAGTCAAAGACAATAATGACACATTATTAAATAATCCTCAAAGCTACAAATATTTCTTCTTTTAGCTTCTCTGAGTGACTCAAGGAAAATGAATGAAATGTTTGTCCCACATGATGCATTCAAGGACTGTCAGAAATGTGAAAATCCAAATATAATTTTTGTTATTACAGTTTCTCGCCATAATAAATTATGTAATTTTGGCAATTTTTATTTTGGCAAGTACACAGGTTTGTAAAAGCATGTTTTCTTTAAATATCACAAAATATTTTAAAACGAAAAAAAGGCAACATATTCTTGGGGAGAAAAAAATCTGCATTTTTTCATTTTTATTTGTTTTAAATGAAAAAGACAATTGTCAACATATTTTATATATCAGCAAAAAATAAAATAAAAAATTGCCAAAAAGTTTTTTCAAAAAAAATTCCTACAGTTTTTGACAATAACCAAAACTTTTAAGGGGAAAAATCACCAAAAGTTTGTAAGGAAAACATACCTTCCCAACTCACAGGCATGATTTCTTTAAAAAGTCTTAGCCCCCAGCGTCCTCAAATCCAAAAAAAAAAAACGCTCCTGTTATGAATGTCGCTCATGTTGTTCAGGAGTGTGTTTGTGGGAACTCACCGTTTGGAGGAGACGACAGCACGAAAACCCACAGCAGAAGCATTTTGTTTGTCCTGCAGTCAGAGGGAGAAGAATTTTGCTTATTAATGAAGATTCAACTCAGAGGAAAAACACAGAGTTTATTATGGAACATATTTTATGTGATTTTTTAAAAGTGTATTGTTGTTATTGTTATTATTATTATCATCATTAGTGGGGGCTTAGCCCGGACCTCTGTAGGGGGGTCCGGGGGTATCCTCCTTTTTGGTGAAAAAGTGCTGTTTTAATGCTTTTTAATGCACTCTGGCACCTCTTTATACCTTGAAAAACTTTGTTTTTAAAACATCAAAACATGAATTGTGAGATTAAAAACACTAGTAGGGGTTAGTAATTAGTACTAAGTAGAAACAGAATAATTTGCAATTAGTCATAAAAAAAAAAACTGTACTGAAAAAGAAAACAGGCCTTCTAAACCAAGTTTTTGATGGTTTTACAAACAAAACCTGGCAATTTCTTTTCTTTGTTATCTTAAATTTTGAGCAATTTTTCTTTAAAAAAATGTCAGCAATTTCTGTCTTTAAAATGTTCAGCTATTTTTTCTTTCAGCATAATTTTCTTTTAAAATTTTGGGCAATATTTTTTTATTTAAAATTTTTGGTGATTTTAAAAACAAAAACTGGCTATTTCTTTTCTTTAAAAATATACAGCAATTGTTTTCTTTTAATATTTTAAGATTTTTTTTCTTTCTTTTTTTTACTTTTTGGCAATTTCTTTTCTTTTATAAAATTTTTTGATTTCTAATGGAAACATTCCCCCCAGTCCCATGGTCCGTCAAAATAAAAATTACCAAAATGTATTCCCAGAAACTGTAAAAATTTAACAAACCAAAATTATTGATGAAATTTCATATATATATATATATATTTTTACAAATCTTCGGGGGCTGAAGCCTCGGATGCCCAGGCCCAACGGTGCCACTGCAGATTTTAAAACATGCTCATCACAGGGGACCAGATATGTCACCATTTTCTGTCCATTATGTAACAAAGACCTGAATTTACCCCGAAGTCTCCATAAATTACCCCGTCATTACAACACCGATTACCGCCGCAGAGACAGACGACCTTCTCCGCTCGCCGCTTCAGTGTCTTTAATGGCTTCAAACAGCTCGGCCCACCTGTGGCTCCCTCCGCTCACCGACGTGACAAAGTGTATCATTACTGTTACTCACAAAGAGCGGGGAAGTTATCAGTAAGTTGAGGCGCCGCTGCAGCGCAGAGGTCAGCTGTCTCGTTAACGCAGTCGCATATACCAGCTTTATTTCATCGTTAATGTCACTTCCAAGCTGAAGTGGTCGACTCTGCACGTTAATGCATCACAGTGACAACAAAGAGCCGTTTAGACGATTTGTGGAGGTTTGAATGAAAGGAGCCCACACCGAGGGAACCTCCGAGCTATTTTCCAACACTTCCACGTCCTGTTTTACTGAAAATATGTGTACGAGAGTGTGTGTGTCACTTGTGCAGAGAGCTGAATAAGCAGGTGCTTTCAAATAAAAGCTCCGATTTCCTGTTTTCTTGCTTGTGTGTCATATTTTGGTTCATGCATGGGCGTCAGAGATAAATCATTTACTTACTCAGGGACTCTGCAAACTACCGCTAACCCTTTGAAACCTGAGTATTTTGGCATGATTTTAACAAACAATTTAACAAGAAATGGTCCACAGATGTGACAGAAATTTGTAAAGAGTTGCAATAAATTTACCGCATACTCAGTGACAAAAAAAAGGAAAGAAAAATAAATTAATTCCTATATATATATATATATAATGTTGTTTTTTGTGATTATCTTTAAGCATATCTAAATTTCTGTAACAAATTTCTGGGGGGTTTTTTTTTTCAAATTTTTAAAAAATTTCTGCAAAGGTGCTCACTGTATTTCCCCCCAATGTTTTCGTTGAATTTTCTGCCATGTTTTCATCAATCAGATTTTCTCAGCTTTCAAAGGTTAAAATGCTTGAAAAAAGAAAACTGATGTCGATCCAGGTGTGAAAGGGTTAATAACAGTATAAAACACCATAAAACTCAGACCCAAAACTACAAATTAAAAGCCTCAACAAAATCTGAGTGCAGCAGGTAAGCCGTCACAGTGAGGAGCGCTGAGGAGGATCTTACCTTGTCTGCTGCCGGCGGCTGCAGAAGTTGAGCTCTTCAGTGAATAAAGACGAGTGTTAAACTCGGAGTCATCGTCGGCGGTCTCACTAAAGAGGGCGGAGGCCTTTTCTGCTGCTTTTTGTTTCCCAACAGAAGAAACTCTCAGCTCCACTGACTGCGCGCATCAGTCCACCTTCAGTTCAGGTCTTACTGGCTCTCAGGTGACACCTGAGCAGGAGCTTATCAGGGTTTGGTTCCTGTGCAGGTATTTGGGGCTTTAGCGGAGGTGGGGTCCTGACGGAGGGACCCACAGAGTGGTCTTTGTGCCGCGGGGGGCTGGATCTGCGACCCAGGGGTCGACCTGGTCTTATCTGATCCTCCGGGGAGTTCAGATCAATGACTCCCTGCAGGGGAGGAGGCTCAGTGAAGCGCAGGAGCTCACAGGAGGAGGCGGGCTGAGAGTGGGACATTGTGTGGGACAGGTGCGTCTGAGGGGGAGGACGGGACAGATGTTTGTGTCTGATATCGTGGACATGAAGACATGCTGCGGCCTCCACACTCTGGCCTTCACACTCAGGACTTGTATTATTTCTCGGTGTCATTCTGGGCTTTTGACTATTTTCCACCTGATGAGGTCATTTTGACCATATTTGGCATATGGAGGAAATACATGCTATTTCCACTAGGTGACCTGTCACAGTCAATGTAGCTGCTGATCACTGACATATCCCAGACTGTCATCATCCAAAAAATAATAATACTAAAACTACTTTGCATGTAGTATATTGAAAATATTTCTTTCATCATGCCAAAATCTTGCATTTAAAGGGTTAAAATTATGGAAATTAGTGAATATTTGATATTTATAATTAGGACTGATGCTAGTTTTAAAAAAAAAAACCTCAGTGAAAGCAGAAAATCATATTAATGTACAATATTATAATTTTTGTGTGCAGAGCAGTATGAGTGTGAGTATTTGATACTGCACAAAAATTAATAACATATAAAACACATATGTACATATAAAAATAATAATCTACTTTGCATTTAGTGTATTGAAAATAATTTATTTGGCTTTTTTTTCTACAATTCTACAATTTCATTTAGCAGACGCTAAATTAATTTTTTCATGTTAAAACATGGTGGCATCATGACTAAAAGTCTGGTATTTAAATGATTAAAATTCAGAAAAATAAAGAATATTTGATATTAATGATTAGGACTGATGAATTTTGAAAGCTGTAATGTTTTAATATTCGGAGGCCAATTAAAGATTATTGGTGATAATCTGTACTATCGATAATCTTTGATTATCTGATTAAAAAGCAGCATTAGAGACGGAGCAGGGGCAGCTGGGAAAATTAGCCAAACTTTTATTAAACGCAAACAAGAAAAATCTAAATCGGTTTCTCTTAAAAAATTACAGTTTGTACATTTTATTATTTTTTTAAATTCCAGGCTCTATTTCAAATCACAAAATCATCAGCTGATTCGAAGAGTTCGGTTTTTAAATATAACGTATAAATAGTCCCGTATGTTTTGGAGTTTTTGCAGAGTTTTCAGATTTTGGTGTTCGGTACGATTAGGTCAAACTTTCAGTCTCTTTGGGCCCTAAAAACTTAAAGTTCCAGTTTTTTTTTTTTAGATTCCATCCAGACTCTCAAAGGACAAGAGTCTCCGCACAGCGTCGCTCAGCTCCGACGGTCGAAAAGCTGCGACGGTCGAAAAGCTCTGACGGTCGAAAAGCTGCGACGGTCGAAAAGCTCCGACGGTCGAAAAGCTCCGACGGTCGAAAAGCTCCGACAGTCGCTCAGCTGCAGTTTGAGTTTCAGTCGCTTCCTGTGGTGATGAGCTGCTCTTTGTTTCTCTGGTCACAGTTTATTACACATCTTTGTCAGACATCGCTGTTTCAGATCTGTGGAGGAAGGAGAGGAGAGGAGGAGGAGGAGGAGGAGGAGGAGGAGAGGAGAGGAGAGGAGAGAGAGGAGGAGGAGAGGAGAGGAGAGGAGAGGAGGAGAGGAGGAGGAGGAGGAGAGAGGAGGAGAGGAGGAGAGAGAGGAGAGAGGAGGAGGAGGGAGAGGAGAGAGGAGAGGAGAGGAGGAGAGGAGAGGAGAGGAGGGAGGGAGAGGAGAGAGGAGTGGAGAGGGAGAGGAGAGGAGAGGGAGAGGAGATAGGAGAGGGAGGAGAGGAGGAGGAGAGGAGAGGAGAGGAGAGGAGAGGAGGAGGAGGAGGAGAGGAGGAGGAGAGGAGAGGAGAGGAGAGGAGGAGGAGAGAGAGGAGGAGAGAGGAGTGGAGAGGAGAGGAGGAGGAGAGAGAGAGGAGGAGGAGAAGAGTGGAGAGGAGAGGAGAGGAGGAGAGAAGGAGGAGGAGAGGAGGAGGGGGGGGAGTTAGGGGCGTTTATATTTTGCATATTTTATTTTGAAATGCGTGGGGATAATTGTACTGTAAGTATTTGTAATGTAAAAAAACCCGGGACAGTTATTTACTTTACAAAAAAATGTGCTGAAAAAAGAGAGAAAGGGGCAGGGATATTTAAATTTAACCCCTTCTGCTTTTTAGACATTGTACTTTTGTTTTGTTTGTTTATAATAGTTTTTTTTTGTTAATAAAGTCTTCATTCATTCGTCTGAGGTTTGCAGACATTTTATTTTTGGGACTGAGCTGCAGACACATCTATGGACAGAAGTTAATCTACAGTAGTAATAAACCTGCAGCGAGTCAACAGAAAATCTGAGCTGACTGATCTGTGAAGTCTCAATAAAGCTGCAGAGAAGCTGCAGACAGACGCATCGTATCGTTCTCGTCAGCAGACTTACTTCTGGAGAAGGAGACTCTCCTGACGCGGCGACACACCTCAGACGTGTGCTTTTGGTACCAGAGGTGGCTGTCGTCGCAGTACCTGTGAGAGGAGAAGATCTCTGTGAACGGCTGACACCTTCACCAACAGCACCGTGTTTCGAACATCAGCTCAGTCACACGCTTTTTAACGTTTGAAGATGATCAGTCGGCACGATTACATCCACAGTTGAAGGCGCGTTTCCACTTCATGGTGGCGGCTTTACTCTACTTTTTTTTTTTTTCATTAGGAAAAAGTACCTTTTTTGGTACCTGCTCTCCTCGGGTCCAAAAAAAGCCGATGAGACTAAGAGTTGACGTGGAAACAAAATCGTCACTACGTCATCAAAGCGCGGCACGCACAGAATACGCCGAACAGCACAAACCCCTGCCGCCATTTTTAAACAGCCAAGCTATTGTAGCAGCCGCAGTTTTTGTATCATTTCTTTTTTTCCAAAACCGGAAAGATCACATGGTCTTCGCTCGAGGAGAAGAAAACTTTTTCTGTTTTACTTAGCTTTTTTTTTTTGCTAATGGTTTTCTTTCCATGTTTTTTTTTTTATGGAAAATGAAGCTTTTCTCAGGTTTTAAAGCATTAATATCTCTGTCTCTCTATTTACACCCTGAAGTCCAGGAACCATTTTTTACACTTTTTACTTTTTTTGTTCTACCTCCTCCCTCCTCCCTCCTCCCTCCTCCCTCCGCTCCTCCGGCGATCCGCCTTTACAACATCCACATAATTAATCTGCAGCCGTGTCGTCTCAGTGTAGAAAGCGAGAACCTTTTCATGCGTGTCTTGTGGCTGGACGGTCTGCAGAGGCACTGGGAGAAGAACTTGCAGAGCTCGAGGACGCAGGGCTGCAGCTTGTGGGCGCTGACGGTGGTCGTGCTGCCGGAGGCGCCGCTCGGCTCCGACCTCCTCCAAGGACAACCTCTCAACACACAGAGCGAGAGGTCACGTCAGTCACACGCTCACCACCCTCCTAATGACTCTGTCCGCTCGGCCAAACTAAAACAAAGTCATAAAGAGGTTAATGGCAAAGATAAAATGTGATCGCACAGGTAGCAGCTTAAAACAAAGACATCATAATTAACCAGCGAAAGCCCACGGAGGTGATTTATGAACAGAATAAATCCCCCGTCCTTCAAATTCTCTCATTGTAATCATTCTGCATAATGTCGACTCCGTACTTAAATTCCCATTAAAGGAACCACTGGTGCTGAAGCATCCTAATCGTAATTAATGCACTGCAGGTACACAGGCTCCAAATCACCATAAAAATACATATTCAAATGCGGATTTTAATTAGAAACGTCTCCTCATTCTGCAGTTATTTGCTCATTTTGCACTCATTAGCGTGGCGACAGACACACTTTTATAAATCAAAGTTTGACAAAAATAAGGTTGTTGCCTGGATTGGAAATGAGAGAAGTTAGTTTTCATCCTCGACGCCTCCTTTTGATGTGAGTTTTTAATCCGTGCAGAATTATGTTTCACGAGATAAATACAAAAATAAGTCTGAAATGTAATTTAATCAACACATTTTATGTGAAACTTATTTTATCATGTGAGGCCATGTAAATAACCACGATCTGTTTGCATTTTATGTCATGTCCGAGACCAGAGACAGCTCGCCAGCATAAATAAGATGAAGCAAAGGCTCAGCGACAGACGATAATGAAATACAAGTTTCAAATCGAAGTATGGCGGGGTTCGAGCTTCCTTAAATCGATAAGTAATAAAGGTGAGAAGATAACAAAAGACAAAGACAGTCTGCAGATGCTGAGTGTTGAACCACACAAATAGTACAACTAACATGTTGCAGCATGAGAGCTGGCATCATGGTGAGGCGCTTTGGTCACATTACTCCTTCACGACGACTAAACGACGGCCAAAAAAAAAATACTAGGCCAAATAAATATTTTTTTTAAAAAATTACACGGCCAAACCACACGGACAAGCTGCGATCCCGCTCACCCAAACGAGTACAAGAGCCAAAGAGAGAGCCCAACTTATCACCACGAGTGAGAAAAGACCAACTTAGTTCTTCAAACTCGTCTTCTCTGCTTCCCCTCTGAAGCAAAGCTTTAACCCTTTAACCTTTTAACCCTAACCTTTCCACAGCGGCCTCCTCTGTCCCGGTGAAAGGGTTTTAAGAGCAGGGGACATTGTGAATGTCCAGAAATGCATTTATTGTATAGTTTGTGTTTTGCATTTATACCTCAGAAATAAAAAGGGATCCTTTAATTTGACATGGACAAAAGTCTTTTCTATCATTTTTGTTTGAAATAATTGATAGAATATTTTTCAGTCATCATTTTTCTGTAATCTCATTTTGTATTTGAAAGAAAAAAAAATCGTAAGAAAATCATACTGTGAACATGGTATCGTGAATCGTATCGTATCGAATCGTGAGTTCAGTGAATCGTTACGTTCCTAGTTAACACCACGACTCGCAGTCTGCAGGAAACGCTTTGGCGACGTCATGTTCAGGTTGCAGTTAGGGTTAAGGCCTGAGGTTGGGGTTAGGCATTGCGATGGTTAAGGTTTTGATAAGAAGCTGAGGAATGTATTATTTCAATGAGAGTCCTTCAAATATATAAGTAAAAGGATGTGTGTGTGTGTGTGTGTGTGTGTGTGTGTGTGTACTTGTACACGCTACACAGCGAGGATCAAAAAAAGTATTTTTGCAGTGGAGTGAGGACACTTTTTTGGAAAGTGAGGACATTTTGACCGGTCCTCAATTCTGTTTGAGGGTTAACATTTCGTTCCAGGGTTCAGGTTGTAATTAAGGTTTGGCATTTATTTGTGATGGTTAAGGTTTGGCTGAGGGGCTATGGAGCACTTTATTTCAATGAGGGTCCTCACAAAGAAATAAGTTCAAGTGTGCGTGTGTGCGTGTCCGTCCTCTATGAAACGTCCACACACGGACTCGACACACTCTGAGTGCAGAGATGTGCAGCTGGGCCACAAACGCTCATTTTACTGCACACTAATGACTCGCTGACAAATTGCACAGGATGCTCCGGCCTTCTGTTTGTTGCCAGGCAGAAGTCGGAGGGGGAGCTGCGGACGTCTCTACGGCGACACCTTACTGCCATCTACTGCTGCTGCCGGGGAATGCTGGGAAATGTGAAACATGGTGTGCCTTCAGTGTTTTACTGGTGTTTATTATGAATATTCACTTTTTCTCTCACATGAACTTAAATGAATCATTATGAAATTATAAACGTAGTTTATAATTTTGTTTATCATATACTTTAAATTATATGACAGACAAAAAAGGGAGAAACGGTATTTTAAGCACTTTCTTGAGGTTATTTTCGCATTTTGTTTTTCTATACTTTAATTTATGCTAATTTTCATATAATTTTTACTTTAACTTTGTATTACTTTGCTAATTTTTCTTTGTCATTTCTTGTTAAGTTGCTCGTCACTCTCTTCTCATATTTTTGAATGACATAAAGACAGTTTGCAGTTTGGTATTATACCCAATTAGATTCAAAACACACACAAACAAACTGTAATTTCAAAAAATATTTTTGACACTTTATGTATTTTTTTTTTTTTTTACAATCATCAAAGAATCTTAACGCAGAAATCTTTTAATAGTTAAAATGACAATTAATGGTCTTAACTTTTGACTTTTATCTACAAAACATAAAAAAAATATTTTTATGAATAATTAATACATATCAATGTAAAAAAATGTTTTCGAACACATTATATATATCAAAATATATGAATATGGTGTATAATAATAATAATAGTAATAAATCATATTTAAGTTATAGTTAAGTAAATGTACTTATTGCCAATCCATCACTGTCAAGGAGTATTATGCATCTTGTTTTTTTTTCTTCTAATTTTGACTTTAAATACTACATTTTTTAATCCGTTATTCTTTTATAATATTTCTTTAAATATAAAATAACAAAATATTTATTTAAGTATAATAAATAGACCTTTTTTTTCTAAAACAGGCTTGTGCGTACGTATACGGTCTGAACAATTTCTAAATTTGTTCACAGTTTGTATGAATTCGAAAATGTCGATGAATCCCAGATTTCTACTGAAACGTTTGTATGCACAGATTTGTGCTGTTTGTCACTTATATCTCATTAAAAAATCCTCAGATTCAAACTGCTCTTCAGTTTTTAATCAGTTTAGCCTCATCTTGTTTACCGTGCAGCATGTACGCTTCAGTTTTTCTCGTCATGCTCTCTGATCATGTAGCAGACGGATGAACGCTGAATATTTGCTCTTAATTCGCTTTTAACCTTTGCAGCTTAAAACCATTAAAGCTTTCATATAACGGAGAGCAGCGCCTGCGTTACCATAGTGACCGACTTTAGCCTCCTGCAAGGCTCCCTCTGTACTAACCATACCCTAACACACACACACACACACACACACACACACACACACACACACACACACACACACACACACACACACCTTCTATTGAATCAGCGTCCGTGGATGTGTCGCGCGGTGACGCTGAATGGATGTGATGTGATTACGGTTTGTTCTGTGAGAGCAGGTCAGCAGGCTGCTCACAAACGCAGCTCCCCCCTTTTTTTTTATTTGTCAGCAATAATTAAAACTGTGTTTGATGTCTCATTAGTGACATTTTTATAACCTCAGATTCCCGGTTTCTATTCTCTGAAGACGAGAGCCCGTCACAGTGACCACGTCCTCACTGAACAGGCTGCTAAATCTGACCTTTTGTTATTTGTATGTGGAGAAAAAGTCAGAAACAAATGAAATGCATTATTAAATATTAATATCATTTCAATTTTCAGCAAGTAGACAAAGATATGTATATATGTTTCCAAGCGAATTTCATGACTGACAGACAATCTGCTTTAGAAAGGAGAAAAGATCCTTGAGTGGACCATCAGGATTGTAGGGTGGCGTATTATGGCAGTGATAGATAAATAAAAATAAATATATATATTTTTTTAAAAAAGTAGAGAGCTGGGGGGTAATATAAAATATTCGAGACTCAAATGGCAAATTTGAGTAAAAACTTGAATTTTCAATGGGAATACACAGCCATCAATTTAGAAAAAGTTAGAAAAGTTAGAAAAAATGCCTAATTCTGTCAATTAGAGATCACAGATTTATGGAAAAAAACAGAATATTCTATTTTTTTAAATCGGTAATTTGCAAGAGAAAAAAAAATCCAAAATTCACTGAGATAAAAGTCACAAATTTACACACAAGAAAGTATTCTATGAGATTATAAAAACAGAAATTTGTGAGAAAAAAAATCCTAAATTAACTACAAGTCACAAAAAAATTAAATATTTTATGAGATTAGAAAGACATAAAATTAAGATCAAAGTAACAAATTTACACAGAAAAAATGAAAATTCTATGAGATAATAAAAAAAACACTGAGATTAGTCACAAATTTACAAAAAAAACTATATTATATTATTATTATTATTTATTATAATTTATTATAATTTTTTTATTATTATTATTATTATTATTATTATTATTATTATTATTACTATTATATTATAGTCAAAAATTTGCAAGAAAAAATCCCAAATTCGCTGCGATTAAAGTTACAACGTTATGCAAAAAACTGGAATATTCTATGAGAGTAAGTCAGAAATTTGTGAAAAAAAATGTCACAAGTTTATGTTGAAAAAAACCTCAAATATTCAACCAGATTTTAAAGTCAGAAATTTGCGGGGTCAAAAAACAAAATCAAAATTCACTGACTAAATTGCACATTTCCATGAAAAAACAAACCATGAATATTCTATGAGATTACAAAGCCAAAAAAAAAATCAAAAAGTAGCTGAGTTCAAAGTCTGAAATTTAAACAAAAAAAATGGAATTTCTATCAGATTAATAAATCAATAATTTGCGAGAGAAAAAACAAATCCCAAACTCACTGAGATTAAAATCACAAAGAAAATCAGTGGACTCTCATTCACGTTAAAGCCACAGAGAAATCTTTACCTGGTTTTTCAGTTTCCATGGTCTTGCTGGACGTTGTAGTTCTGCTGAGAAGCCCTGTAGTCCTTCTGGACTCCATCAGTCCTGCTGTGGGACGGTCCGGTGAAAGTCTCCCGGGATGATGTGCTGAAGTCGTCCGCTGGGTCGTTGTTCTCGGCCCGTGGGTAGTTGCGGTCAGCCGGCTCAGACTAATCACTGGAGATGTGGTTGCTGGTCTGGATGATGCTGCGGGTAACTGGGTTGAACTTGTGGCTGTTACTGGGGTTGACAGAGCTGATACTGGGACTGATGGAGCTGTTACTGGGGTTGACAGAGCTGATACTGGGACTGATGGAGCTGTTACTGGGGTTGACAGAGCTGATACTGGGACTGATGGAGCTGTTACTGGGGTTGACAGAGCTGATACTGGGACTGATGGAGCTGTTACTGGGGTTGTTGGAGCTCTTGTTGGGGTTGATGGATCTCTCTGTGGGTCTGGAGTTGCTCTGTGGTTGGTGAAGTTTGTACTGGGGTTTGTCGAGCACTTACTGGGATTGATGGAGCTCTAACTGGAGTTGATGCAGCTGTTGTTGCGGTCGATGGAGCTCTTACTGGGGTTGATGGGGTTCTTTCTGGGGTTGATGGAGTTCTTTCTGGGGTTGATGGAGCTCTTACTGGGGTTGATGGGGTTCTTTCTGGGGTTGATGGAGTTCTTTCTGGGGTTGATGGAGCTCTTACTGGGGTTGATGGGGTTCTTTCTGGGGTTGATGGGGTTCTTTCTGGGGTTGATGGGGTTCTTTCTGGGGTTGATGGAGTTCTTTCTGGGGTTGATGGGGTTCTTACTGGGGTTGATGGAGCTCTTACTGGGGTTGATGGGGTTCTTTCTGGGGTTAATGGGGTTCTTACTGGGGTTGATGGGGTTCTTTCTGGCGTTGGAGCTGCAGCTGTTGTCGCAGACGCAGTGGTGACTTGCAGGGTGGTTGCTGGTTGCGTTGATGTGATTGGTTGTAAACTTGTTGGTTTTTCAGTAGCGGTCGTCTGTGCCGTCATCTCTGCTTGTGTTGTTACTTCCTGTGTCGTCGCTCTTTGTGTCTTACCCGTCGTCGTCGTCTCTGGTCGTTTGGTAGTTTGACTTTGTGGAATGACGGTTGCGGGTTGTCGGGCTGTAGCGAGCGGCGGGCCGTGGTGATCTTTGCTGCTGCCGCAGCTGCTTCATCCATCGTTGTTGGTGAAACTAATAAATCAAACACAAACGAGGAGAGAAGACAAAGTCTGCTTAACTGTGTGCAAAAGATTATAAAGACAAAAATGTGCTGGAAAACAATCCAAAATTAATTGAGATTTAAGTTGCAAATCTACACAGAAAAACCTGAATATTATGAGATTACTGAATCAGTAATTTGCCAAAGAAAAAAAATTACTTTCATTTTTATTTATTTTAGGACTAATTTCACTGATTTTTTTTTTTTTTTTGAACTTTCTACTAATTTCTTGCAAATGTTTTGGTCAGTTTTCTAAGTTGCTCGTTGCCTGATTTTCATGTTTGAAAGTAATCAAGCCAATTTCAGGTTTCAAGGTTAACAGGTGTGATTGGTTGTCACAGACACACCCTTTTGTGTGGACACCCCGTAAAGATGAACTTTGTCACAAAATAAGAGCGTACAAGTGCTTTTAGTGTGATCACAAACACTGTTGCACCTCCTTATGTTTAAGATTTGATCTTTTTAGAGATTCAGGTGACATTAGGTATAAACATAAGACCTTTCCTGAACAGCAGCCTGTCGTAGCTATAAACCCAGAGTTTATTTCTGCTCACAAGGTCTAAAAGTTAATATTAGAAGCTAATTCAGAGTGTGCAGGTTGAGCAGGATGAGTGGAGACGTGAAGCGGAGGCCTCCTGCAGACTCACCGTGTGCCGTTGAATGGACTCTGCTGGTTAACATGGAGCTCATCCCAGACGGAGAGATGTGACTCAGATTCGTGGGCAGTTGGTGCCATTCTGAGGTTTAAAATAGATGGAAACCAGAATTAAACGCCTCTTAGAGCATCCTGAAGATGACAACACATGCTTGAATGATTTTTTTTTTTGAAAAGGTGATGAGTTACTCACCGACAGGGAGTCTGAAGGAGGACACGTTACCTACTTGAAAAGAAAGAAGATTTTTTTTTTTTTAAAAATCATCAACATGCCAGAAAAAAATAGGATTTTCCTCAGACTTAAACCCCGAGTCATTAAACTTCCCTGCAGTTCTTTCTGCCATGTTTTAGATAATCATATTTTGAAAGTCTTATTTTTCCCTAAAAATCTTGATTTGCTTGATGTTAACTTGCAGAACTTAATTTGAAACCTGAGCAAACTGGCTTGATTTCTTTCAAAGCAGAGAGAGGTGGCAATGACCAACATCAAATTAAGAAAAGCAAAAAAATAATACAATTTTAGGCCTAGAAAAAAAAATCCTAACAATGAAAAAGTGAAAAAAAAAAGAAAAGTACAAAAAAAAAAAGGAAAATTACCTGAAAAAAGTGCTAAAATAAAAAACAATAAATACAAATAATTAAAAATGTGTTTTACTCACATCATCATTTTCAATATGTATTCTTTCTGCCATTTTTAAATAATCTTATTTGTAAATTCTTATTTTTATAGAGAAGAAGTCTTAAACCCTAAAAAAATTGATTTCTTTAAAAAAAAAACACGGAGGTGGAAATGAGCAACTTACAAGACATAAAACAAGAAATAACACAAAAAGCTAAAAAAAAAAAAAGTAGGCCTGAAAGAAAACTACCCTTTCTTTTGTTTTCTTATTATCAGGTAATTTTCTTGTACTTTTTTACAAATGTCTTGCTGATTTATAGGTCATTTCATTGACTTCTTACCATGTTTTCAAAGGAATCAAACCAATTTTCTCAGGATTTAAGTGGTTAAATATGACAAAAGTCATCTGTCCCTCTGAGTAAAAATAAATCTGCTGTTCAGGTTTTATCCCGAGTCTCTGCTGCCACCGGCTGGTTCACAGCGAGGAACAAACGGAGACGACAAACCTCGGTGTGGTCCCTCCACGATGGTCTGATTAAAGAGCGGCATGATGGAGCCGACCTCCCACAGCTCAGGCACCTCTCTGCCTGGACAACACACACACACACACACACACACACACACACACACACACACACACACACACACAGTGACTCTCTGAGGTGCATTAAAACATTTAAGTAGTCATCAAACAGTCAGATTGATTACATATTTTCTGAGAGTGACGTTTTTTCTACTTCAACCCCCCAAAATGAATATATTTTTTCTGTTTTCTAACTTAACCCTTTAAAAAAACTGGAGCAGTTTTGCTTGATTTCGGTCAAAAACATGGGGAAAAACATAAGCAAAAAGCAACTGAAGAAGAAATGACCAAAACATTAGCAAGAAATCTGAAAAATTAGAAGAATATTTCCTGAGATTTATTTAAAAAAAATAAATAAATAAATAAATAAAAAAAAGAAAAAAGCATAGAAAATAAAACGAAAAGGAAGAAGAAGTGAAGGACCCAAAGGAAGGGCTAAAAATTTTAAATAATTCTGTGACATATCTTTTTAAATATGTAATTATGATAATAAGAAAAGTAATTTTTCCATACCATTTTTTCTCCCTAGATAGTTTTTTTTTTTAAATCTACTAATTTCTTCACATTTTTTACCAAGTTGCTCGTTGCCTTTTTCTGAAAATGAATGAATATTTGGTATTTACGATTTGGCTTGATGTTGGTTAAAAAAAATACTTAATGAAAGTAGAAAATCTTATAACTATAATTTTAAAGCTTGATGCAGTGAGGTCCACTCACCCATCTTGCCGGCCATCACGCAGATGTAAATACAGTCGGAGTTGTTCCTCTGACTCACTGAGACACAAACACAAAACACATCATGACGAGCGGAAATATCAGCAAACACACGAATGTGACGTCACCTCCGCACACCTGACAGTATGGAGGCCGACTTAAAGAGCTCGTGCAGGTAGCTTGTTGAGTTTCCCATCACGTCCAGCAGAATGGCCGTGAAGTCTGACCGAAAACAAAAAAGAAAATTAAACGATGAATCCTCAAAAGTCAAATTCAACGTCGGACTTTGCTCACCTGTGAGATCGTTGGTCTCGTTGGTGACACAGTAGCAGAATCGTCTCCTGAACTTGTTGTTTTCTATACTTTTGATGCTGGAAACTGCAAAAGGACGACACAGAAACAGATTCAGGGTCAGCTCAGAGAGTCTGAAGCGAACCGAGAAATCAATCAATCAATCAATCAATACATGCTGCAACACTTAAAATAAAAGCTTAATCCCAATTAAACACAGTCCCTTTTACCAGCAGGGCGTAGTGACACATTTTGACAAATAAAGGCCTGTCTCTATTAGAGGCTCACTATGGTTACCGTGGTTACCATGCAGCAGGATGAATAAAGCAGATTTTTAGTTTCCAGCTGCTTCGATCACGTATGTAATATGTATATATGTTTAAACTTCTGTTGATAAGAACATGCTATGCACAATGTTAGCTTGCTGAGATTCTCCATAATTCAGTCATTCAGTTAATTTTACTGAAACCATAAAAAAGAATAAAATATAGAGTAAACAAGCCCGACACAAAAAAAGAGATTAGAAAATATTTTTTAAAAAGCCCTAGAAAAAAATCCAATTATATAAATTCATAATTGTATATTTAAAATTATTTTACAGAATTATTATAATTTTTAAGATTTTTTTCCTGGTCATTCGTTGCTTTGTATTTTTTATTTTAGTTTTCTTCTTAAATTTTTTGTGTGTGGGTTTTTTTTTTTGTACTTTTCACAGATTTCTTGCTAAATTCAAGGCCATTTCTTCTTTTTTGCTCATTATCTTCTTATATAATTAACTGTAGCTTTGATTTTTATTTTTTCTATTTTTTGTGATTATTGCTTTACACACATGTAAGAAGTCACTCAGTGATTCTCACTGTTTTCACTTCTGTTTATGTCAAAACCAGCATCTTGAACATTTTATTAAGTACTGTTCAGCTTTTTTAGGTTTATTGTTTCTAAATTGAAAACTGCACTAAAATGTGTATTAACTGGTGATGATGTCGGGTTAATCTGCAGTCGTGCTGTGTTCAGGTCTGTGAATTCATTTTTGCTTCATTTTAATCAGCGTTAATTATCTCCAAACTGCGTGCGGTCCAATCAAACTGCAGCGGGAGGTTAAACAGTGAGACGCTGAAACGTTTTGTTCATCACAGGCAGTAACAGATCCAAACCACTGGATGGAGCTACTGACAAAGTTATATTTCATACAGAAATGGATGCTTCTCTTACTCTATAATGTCACTGACAATAAAGTGAGATTCAACACAATGTAATTACATAATCCAAATCAAAAACACAGGACAGAGATGAGCAACTTCACAAGAATTGACTCGAAAATTAGCAAGAAATCAGGAAAAAAAAAAAAAAATCACAAGAAAATGACTGGACAATCACAAAAAAAAAAAGAGGTGTGAGGTGTGAACGCTCATAGAAACCGTCTTAATGCTGCACAAGAAAACTGATGTTAGTCTGTTCAAGGGTTAACTGTTTTGACAAAGACATTTGAATTAATAGTTAATATTTACTGTTGTAGACCAGCAGGGTGAGTTTATGGAGAGCCAGAGAGCTGTAGGACGTCACACTGAGGAGGGAGAAGAGCTGCCGGGAGCCTGCAGGAGGAGGAGAGAGAGGAGGAGGAGGAGGAGGAGGAGGAGAGAGGAGGAGGAGGAGGAGGAGGAGGAGGAGGAGAGGGAGGAGGAGGAGGAGGAGGAGAGGAGGAGGAGGAGAGGAGGAGAGAGGAGAGGAGGAGAGGGAGAGGAGGAGAGGAGGAGGAGGACGAGGAGGAGGAGAGGAGAGGAGGAGGAGGAGGAGGAGGAGGAGGAGGAGGAGGAGGAGGAGGAGGAGGAGGAGGAGGAGGAGAGAGGAGGAGGAGGAGGAGGAGAGGAGGAGGAGGAGAGGAGGAGGAGGAGGAGGAGGAGGAGGAGGAGGAGGGAGAGGAGGAGGAGGAGGAGGAGGAGAGGAGGAGGAGAGGAGAGAAACGAGTCAACATCTGAAGTTACTAAAATGATTTGGAGGGATGCAGGAAAACATGACTTGGCATTTTCCTGAGTGACAGTTTTATTTGCTGTTTGATTACAGACCGTCAGCTTCCTGCCTGCTTAATGTAATGTTATCAGTTATCATCTAATGTGTGTGTGTGTGTGTGTGTGTGTGTGTGTGTGTGTGTACATATGAACACACACACACACACACACACACACACACACACACACATGCTATATAGGCTAGACCTATATGTTTGTCTCCGAATGTCCGCTCTGCTCTCAACCTCTGCAGGTGTCTTCACCAGCGTCCACTTCGCTCCTTTTCTCCACGGGTGTCCGCTCTGCTCCGTTTTTCTGCTGGTGTCTCCGAATGTCCGCTCCGCTCTGATTCTCTGCCGGTGTCTTTGCCGGTGTCTCCAAACGTCCGCTTCGCTATTATTTTCTGCCCCTGTCTCCGCCCGTGTCTCCGAATGTCTGTCCGCTTTCATCTTCCGCTGGTGTCTCCCCCAGTGTCCACTCTGCTCTTATTCTCCGCCAGTGTCTCCGCCCGTGTCTCAAAATGTCCGCTCCGCTCTCAATCTCTGCTGGTGTCTTCATCGGTGTCCGCTCCGCTCTAATTTCCGCCCATGTCTCCGCTGGTATATATGTATGTATATATGTATGTATGTATATATATATGTATGTATGTATATATGTATGTATGTATGTATGTATATGTATGTATGTATGTATGTATATAAATAAATAGAGAGATGTATGTGTATATATCTATATCTCTCTCTATATGTATACATACATACATACTACATGTTCATAGTTTATAGTTTTTTATTTATACACTCAGCACATCTAAACGCTCTGAAGATCTAAAAGTTTACATTCTGTGTCAGTTCTTTACTCTTTCTGTATTTCTGTTATATATTTTATATTCTTATATATGAGTGTTGGTAAAATTGGTAAAATTTTCTCGACTGTAACAAACCTCGGTTTCCCCTCACGGATCAATAAAGGATTTCTGATTCTGATGTATTTGTTTACTCGCCGATCTTGACAGCCTGAATTTGGCGCAGACGCATGGCGGCGAGCTGCGTCTACGTTTGCGTACGTGTGTGTTGAGGCTGACGGTTTGGAGGCTGAAGCAGAGAAAAGCGTGAGCGTGCACGGAGAGCTGAGAGAAAGAGTGCGATTTGAGTGAACTGCTCCTTTAAAGAGCAGCGGTTTGACCTCTGCAGGAAAAAAAATCTGCAGTTTAATCACGAGCTGCATGAAAGATTTACGGCTCAGAATTGATCTGCACATGACTGATATTATGACAACGTACCCGATTGGCTTGTATTTATTAAAGTATTGACGAGAGGGGTGAGGTCGATGGCAGCGGGGTCGATGTGCTCTGCTGGGATTTCTGGGAAATAAAAGCAGACAGTGAAGTCAACGGGAGCTCGTTCTGGTCTTAATCTTTATTTTTAGAATTAGCAGCTTCAGCAAAACGTGGCAGTATAATTGAAATATGTCCTAAAATGACTAAAATGTACCAATTACTCAGAGGAATTAGTCCCTCGGCTGATATATATTTAAAAAACCTACGGTCAGTGAAGGGAGCTGTCAAATATATTAATCAATACTTTTAATTTTAAATAATTTAAATATTTGATCATTTAGATGTGGAGGACGTTTCGTTGTTAGTTATGTGTTTGTGAGCTGAAATGATTTATGGATAATCAGAGAACAAATGTTTTCAAAATAAAGGAACATTACGAAGAATAATTTTGGAGTGAACTGTTCCTTTAACTGTCCTACTTTCACAAAATATGAAAAAATAATTACACCTGTTACAGTTATTCCACAATTATCTGACATTTTGATGCAAACCTAAATAAAAGTGTTCGTTTGCATATTTTTATTTTTATTTTAAATGTCTGAGAGTTGTGCAGCCTCGACAGAGCTCTCTAGTTTCTTGTTTCAAATTTAATTCCATTTTTTAAAAATTATTTTTAACAGACGAAACTAATAATCATAAATTCAACACTGTTTTAGGACGGGAACAATATTAGATTATCACTACATGATAATTGTAGCCAAGAATATTCAGATACCAGCATTATCTTCATATCTACAGAAAAAAAATAATAAAAAAATAACAACAACAACAATAATCATAATAACAATATAATAACAATAACAACAACAATAATAATGTAATGAGACTGACCTGTGGAGTCCAGGATTTCTCTTTTGTTTCTCTCTTCCTGCCGTCTGTCTCTGAACGCTGAAAGCAAACAGTTATTATATTTTTAAAAAGGCAAAAGATTATTTTTATTTTGTTTTTCTGCTTACCTCTTTATAGCTTTAATTAATCTGCATTAATTGTTCTTTCTGTGTCGAGTCACTTTTGGCTTCTTCTTTCAGTCTGTTTTGCTATATTTATGTTTTTTTTCTTTGTTTTTTGGGCATTTTAATTTCAAAAGAGGTATACACTTATTGTTGCTATAATTATTATTTTATTTACTATTTTAGAAGAAGATGAATTAATATTATTATTGATATTCAGCTGTTTTTTCATATTTCTTTTTTCATCTAACCCATATTTAACCCAATAATTCTTGCCTGAGTAATTTACCTGATTAACTATGGGTAAAATAAAATAAAATAAAATGCTTTAGAATAATCTCAAAGCTGCAGCCTTCATAACTAAAAATCAAACACATTGCAATGTAATCCAATACAACAATCCTGAGCAAAAAACTTCATTTTTGGAAACATACTTCAGATTGTACTTGATCACACTGAATTGAAAATATTACACATCCAAAATAAAAAATGCACTTTTTAAAAACATCTGGCACTGATACAATAAAACATTTAGTAAATCTGTGAAGGAAAGCAGAGAGAAGTTTCTCAGACTCACCGCGGCTGAAGAGGACGAGGAGCAAAACGGCGAAGACGCAGATAATGAAACAGAGACGCTGCTGTGAAGCTGCCATGACCCCGCTGAGGCGCCGCTGAAACCACAAAAACACACAAAAACACACAAAAACACACAAAAAACACACAAACTGGATCAACTTCTGTCCTGTTTTGAGCCGCTCGTCCTCTCAGGTGGACTCGTGTCTCAGGTAAACTTTGATCCTGAGGGGGGGGGGGGGGGGGGTAAGTTTTGTGAATGTATGTGTGAAAAGTATTTTCTGGGCCCTAAACAATGATGTCATCGTGTCCGTACCCCTGAAACCAGTGGCCCCTGAGCTCCCCGCCGGCCTGCAGAGGAGAAAGCTGCACATCCACGACAGAAAACACGCTGGAGGTCAAACTCCTCACAAGAAACACCAAATAAAATGTTTTTTTTCTGGTCCAAAATTTAAGTTGCATATAAAAAATTAACTGAGATTGTGACAGAATCAGACAGAAGGGGACATTTCTTACCCTAAATTATTAAACTTTGCTCCAAAACTGCATAACTTTCTCATTTTTCTTCTGGCTTGTTGTAATAAAACACCACAGCATCTCTTCACCAAGCATCAACACTTCAGTTCAATCAAATTTTCATCCCATTAAAATGGATTTTTATCCAAGACAGGTTGAATCGTGACGTCTTAATATGACAAAAAATAAATAAATTGAAAACTAAATTGAAACATGCATTGCTCAAAATCCAGATTTTTGGCAATTTCGCTTTAAAAAAAAAAAAAATTAGGTTTATTACATTCAGATTTTCTGTATCAGCTGAAATGTTTATGCTAAGGTCTTATTTTGTCGATAACGGTAAAACATAATGCAGGAGCAACAGAAACGGTACTTCAAAATAAAAGCACTGCGCCAGAAAATCACTGTACTTCAAAAAAAAAGTATGTTTTTTTTAAATAACTTTATGTGTTCATGAGTATCTTGCATCCCGACCAGAACGAACCTGGGACCCCACCAGATTAGGAACTCCTCGAAAATTTAATAAATAAATAAATAAAAGTAATATCGAATGTCCCCTTTGTAAAAACTTTTGACTTTTTTAATGTGTCACTAAATGAAATGCATAATTTGAACATGACTTTTTCCAACAAATTTTTGCTCTAGAAATTTGTGCAAAGAAACAAATATCTAATTAGATAATGATTCATTGGCATGTTTAAACAGAGCATTTTAGAAAACTTTTAACTGTATTAAAATAAATAATAATTAACTGGGGAAGGTTCACAGTAATGTCTATTAGTTTAAAATGTAACTATTCAAATGACTAAACTGATAGAATAAAATCTGTAAAACATCAGAAATAGAGTAATTTTACTCATGAACTCTGCATCCAGAGCAAAAATTGAGCTAAAATGTGTCGCATATTTAATATAAAGTAAGTTTTCTGATACTGTTAAACTCTTTTTTCCACCTACATTTTCATCCAAGTCTTAAATACTAATCAAACTGTGAATTCATCTTATTACTTTTAAACTCTACAACATCCTGAAAGAAATCCCCGACTCACCGGCTCCTCGGATCCTCCTGTAAAATGTGCGGCGCCGATTATCCCGCCGCAGCATCAAACCTCGCCCCGTGGATCACACACCTGCGGTCAGATAAGGATTAAGCGATGCCTGTTTTCCCCCCTCTGAACAGCAGAGTTTGGCAGCTCACCGAGCTCTGCAAAAAAAAAAAAAAAAAAAAGACAACAAAACAGGGTGTCTGTCTGCAGGCTGAGCGCTGATCCCTGAACGCACCACATCCACTGCAAAAAACGCCTCACCCGAATCCCCCTCAGATCAGCTGCAGTTCAGCACCACCATGCTGAAACTCACATTTTTCACAGTTTTCTTTGTGGCAACAAATCTGCATGAATAACAGGGCCGGACGATGACACACTGAGCCCCGGGCACAGACTTAACCCTTTAACTCCTGAACCGTCATCAGTTTTTTTTTCTGCTTCTACACTTTTTTACAAGTATTCAGACCTCTGAAACTTAAAAAAATATATATTGCATTCTTAAAAACAAACAAAATAATGTGAATAATGTACTCGGTGCCCTGCAAACTCCAAGAAATAAGGAAAAGATGACAAGAAAATGAGCTGAAGATCTTTTGTGTGTTGGTTTGTTTTTTTAAAAGGAAAGATGAAAATATTTTTTAAAAAATAAATAAATAAAAAAGGGGGAAATTTTCAGAAAATATAATAATATTTACATGTTTAAAACATGGTCATGGAAATATATACATGTTTGTATTTTAGCACTTTTACTCACTCCGCTCTACGTGATTCTTGGGCAGCGAGTCACTGCGACTTGTCGGTAAAGGAGCTAAAATTAAAGCGATCAAGTTGGACCTCGTCCCTTAACATTAAAAAACAGATGTTAGGTTTTTTTCAGGGTTTTTTTCGTGCAGAGAAAAAGGGGCTCTACAGGATGATCCACAATTGCAGCAAACAAGCATTTTTCATCACCAAGCAACTGTCAAAAGGTTTTCTTGGCCGCTAACTTGTGACACTGCACTGTGTACACCTGCATTTGATTATATTCATACATTTCATTCAAGTTTTTAATCCTGTACTTTAAAAGATTTGCAACCCATAATTGTAAAAATCCCCTCAGGCCTTTTGTGTGGATAAACTCTCTTAAAGGGGTCACTTCTAGTAAATAGCAGGTTTGAATTTCACACTTTTAATTATTTTAAAATGACTGTTTTTTTACTAATATTGAGCTGTTTGTTTTCCATAATTAAACTGGTGTGTTCTAAATTTCTGTTTGGCGTGATGTAAGTTGGGGTGTAAAGTGTGAACAATACCAAAAAGAATATGTTTTGACTGAGCGGGACGTGTAGCTGCTGTGGAAACAAAAATCAGAGCGGGACACTTCTTGCAGTGGAGGTAAATGGCCGTAATGAGCCGCTGGAGCGACATACGAGCCGTGGGGAAGATCAGTGAATAAGAGGAGTGAATGCAGGCTTTAATGACGGGGATTGCTGGGCACTTTGGTCGCCTTGGCATTCACATGCAGACACACTGAGGCACACAGCGGCCGCTGGCAGAGGAGGAAACGGGGCTGCCGAGGGCCTGGGAACAGCGGCCCTCTGGGAAAACACACACACACTTTCGGCTAATAATTACAACGAGAATGAAATTAATGAATTACGGAGTAAAGAAACAGTTGGCACAAATATACATTGTGGCTGCGCTCCCACTGAGGGTCTTATTCTCATTAATCCCCGCGGACACGGAGGAATGGGATTCGCCTGCTTCCTGCTGGTGTGTCTAAATCGAAAAAGCAGAGAGAAAATGTTAAAAAGAAGCATTTTCTGAAACAGAGTCAACACGTTACTCAAATGCATATCAATCAGAGACTCGCAGAATCATTAACAACTTCATACAACTGATCATGTGGAAATCCTCATTTTACTTACAGGTTTCGTGGTGGAAAAACAGGTTCAGTTGCAACACGTTGTCATTCCCAGTCGTCACATGTTGCCGCTTTGCAGTGGACTTCCACGTCTACATGTTACGTTTCTGGTATCATTCTGCGTCTGCCGTTGACGCTCCGGGACGTCAGCACAAGCACATGGTGGGATTAAGCGCACATGCTGACACGGATGGTTAGGATTAGAGGAAGGAGGCTCAGGGTAAGACGGAGAAAAAAACCGTCACATTCAGACGAGAAGCAAACATCTGACTCCTGCATGAAAGTCCGGGGTTTGTTGGACGCGTCCTTCCCTCCCTGCAGACACCCTGGCGCTCCTCATATTACATCATTTACGGCAGCGTTTCTACCTCCAGCCATCCAGTGGCGTTTCATGCGGAAGAAAAACCGAGCTAACGATTTTTAATTCCAAAAATGTTGAAGTGTTGCAATGTAGCGTCATAGTGATGTTTTCAGCAGCAACGGGCTCGGCCCAAACGCCAGAGGACAACGTTGGCATTGTCCATTTCTATAAACCATGAACACGTTACAGCAGCACGTTTGATTCATGGCCCATGAAACATTTTCAGAGAGACGCGGCCATGTTTAGACCATCTGTGTCAAATACGTTTGGGGCGCGCCAAAGTCCATTTTGCTAGTTGAACGGTGGATAATCTGGGCACCAGGCGCGGCGAACGGCGCAGAGGGGTTGTATTTAGATTCTGAACCAGTCATGGGTGTGTTTTGGGCGGAGCATGAATTAACCAATCCGTGTGTCAGCTCCCAGTCCATTGAGGTGCGCCAGGAACTTGCGGTTTGCGATCTAAATGACGGATTTGGCGAATCACAGATGTGAGAGGTTTTCTGCTGAAGAAACTGATCTGACTGAAGCAGGCATGAGAGGACGTGGCGGCGACGGTTCACTCAGTTTTTGGAACCTCCAGAGCGCCGTTACAATGCAGAAAAGTGTACAGTGATGTGAGGGAGGTAAACAAAGCTCGCCGCTCAGCGTAAATCAATAGTGCGCCCGACCGCACCTCACTTTAAGACCGACACGCCCAGGGGCGCACAGATGGGCGCAGTACATGTGTTACTTAAAGGAGGTTGGTGGCCTATGTGAAAATGACAACTGCACAAGTCTGACACTAGCGATGACACTTGTGCCACGTCATGTGGCATCATGCACCGCCGCGCGCTGAGTCGTGCGCCGCCGCGTGCTGAGTCGTGCACCGCCGCGCGCATTAGCTGCAGACAACTGCTGAAAACTGCTGGTTCTTTTTAGCACGTCATTACTGCGTTTCAAGCAGCTTTTTAGGCATCAAATGTTTTTTTAGCGACCTGTTGCTGTTTATCAAGTGAAGATAGTATCACAAAAAATTACTTTTTTTTTTTTTTTTTTACAGACATCACGGCTTTTCCAGAAGAGATTGTGCCCCCAAAACTGGACTCTTCAGACAAAACATGATGTTTTCCCAAACATAATCAGACTGAAAGCACAGCTCATTGCAACTGCGGAGCGAAGCAACAACGTCCGCTTTAAAAAACGATGCAGTGACGCCAAAACAGCTCAAAATGTTGTTCTCATGCTGCGGATGTGACAGTTCATCTAATACTCTCATTATTTCAAAGTGCCCACTCATACAATGTTCAGTTCAATACTTTATTAATAACTGGTGCAATTGAAAAGACAAAAAATAAAAAAATCAAGTAAGAATACATTTGCATATTATATCATCAAAACAAAATATTCAAAGTGGTCTTATACAGAATAGAAATGGCAAGTTTTTTGTTGTTTTTTTCAAACTGGAATGAGAAAAATGATGCACAGCTCTGAAGGCCACTAGTGTAAAGTTGTCCAAACTTCCCTTAAATGAAACCTAAGAACATCAAAACGTCTTTTTTTCGGACCCAAAAAAAGCCGCTGTCGGTTCACGCGCACAAAGCCGTCTGTCATATCCAGCTGCGCGTTTCTTTTGTTCCGCACAGCAGGACGGCTGCATTTACAGAAGAGCTGCAGATACGATTTTTAACAACCTTCTCTTTATTTTTCCCTCATATCTTGCTGAGAAACTGTGCAGTTAATTTGTGCTATTTCTGACGATGTGCAGGTTTTTCGTCCAGTTAAAGTTTCAGTTACACGCTGTCGTCACTTTGTAGCTTTTGGCACATTTTTCCCTGAAAGAATCGTGTTTTTATCCACAAAAAAATTAACTAAAAATCCTCAACGAAGAGCACAGAGTCCACATCAGGTGTGCAGCTGACGTTTTAATTCGTTTATAAAATTAAATGACACAATTTGCGAATATTTGCTTAGCTAGCTTTATGCTCCTGTTGTCTGTTTGCATGCTTTCCACCATTTCTGCTGCCCTAAAACGTCGTCGAAATTTCCCAGTTTCCCGCTCGTAACTGGCCGTTCATGTGCTCGTAACTCGGAAATACACACACGCACGTGAAGGCAGAAAAACTGAAGGAATTAGGGTTGTGGCGGTTTGTGTGTTGCGCAGGTTATTTCTTTTTATTCTATGTATTTTAGTATTTTGATTTTTGTAGCAAAACGGTTGCTTTTTTAGTTTTACAGCTCGATAATTGTGACCTGCTGCCTTTTCGGAAAGTGTTGAAACAGAGTTTGTAAACACAGAAGTGTTTGAAATGTTCCATATTTTTGCGGTGAAAATAGTTTAGAGCAAATGTTACCTCACAGACTCGACGCGACGGGTCTTCCAGATATTTGTTTGGCAAAAGAGACAAGCGGGGGAGGGGACATGTCCACCTCGTCTCCACAGGGCAGGGCGCAATAAAAACTGCAAAATGAACAACAGCATTTGCAATATATTTTCACTTATTGTTCTTCATGGTGGTTTTTAATTTGTACTGCAGCTTTCTGTCTTTTAGATATTCATTAGTATCTTTCTTTGATTCCTTGTTCGCTCTTATTTCTCGTGTCTTTTTCACCACTCGAAGCTTACAAAAAAAGTTATTCCCGTGTACCTGTACTGCCTTTCTGTTCATCTACAAAGTGCAAAAATAAACTTTTGGACTCTTGACTCTTATCTGAAGTCTTTTCCACATTTTATGACAAGTACGTTTTTAGGGAAGCCTACATGCTAACATTTCTGGAAATATAATAAACAATGTGCGTATAAACTAGCCTGGCTCCATCGAAGGAGAGAAAATACCTTTATTTTTCTTTCTGGTGATAAATTGCGAGATTCTGTACGTTTGGTAAAATGTAAACATTTCACATTTGTTTTTTCGGCATAAATGCAGCCGTCCACACAGATATCACAACAGCTTTGTGCTGCATTTTGACAGCCGTAGCAAGTAAAGCATGATCAAAAAAACCATTAAAAAGAACCGTACTGTAAAAGGCCAAGGCACAAATAATTTGTAGCAATTAAGATGTCCGTAAAATGACGTATGTCGAACGTGTGGTTCAGTGCATTGCTCGGTATGCAGTTACAGTGAGAGCACAAACACACTGAACAGAGTCGTCGCAGCAAGCACTGTCGCCCTCTTTGACTCCACGGATGCCATAAAGTGCTCCTTTTCATTCAGAATCGACGCACATACAGACGAGGTCACACGCAGACATTCGAAGGACGGAAGTGACGCACATGGAGGTCTACGCACACACGCGAGAGGGCGGAAACGCGTGGAAAATGCTTGATTTCAGTACATACACGCTTCATATAAAGAGGTTACAGCTGTGAGGGACGGGGGCGGGGCCTCAATTCATCCGTCAAGAAAATCTAAATTAAAAAAAGTGATGCTGAATGTACGTATAAGTTAAATTAATGCTGAGTGTAAACTGACTTTTGTAGTTTTTTTTCCTGCAGGTTCACTAAACATCGGCTGCGTTTTTCAGCTTCTCGAGCGTCATTTCTACATTCACAAGAGAAAGAAAAAGTGTGGCTGCTACAACAACTTTGAACCAGTGTTTCGTCTGTGAAATTAACCAAACGCCAACGAGCACTGGTACCGGAGATTAAAGGTTAACTCCCTGATTTTAATGCAGCGCCCGAAAAACAGTGCCAGAACACGCAAACGGAGCCGAAACTGAAAATTAAGAGAAAAATGAGGAAAAATGCGGGATTAGGGGCTCCTTTGGGGCTATGGACAAATTAGGGAAACAATGTTTTACTATAAGTATTTAACCCTTTGAGTCCTGGGCAGTCCTTGACAATAAGCAAATTAAGAAAAATTACCTAAAAATTTGCAGAAAACCAGTAAAAAACACAAGAAAATTACATGAAAATAAGCACAAAAAAACAGGAAAGTAAAAAAACAAACAAAAATGAAACAAAACAAAGAAATGACAAAAGAAATGCTTAGAAATTATCATCATTTGGTGATCTAATATAAATAATTATGTTAATCTAATTTTCCCCCAGCTTTTTAAAAAAATATTTTTTTCTAAATCTACTAATTTCTTGCAAAATGCCAAACATTTCATTGCTCATTGCCTTTTTTTTTTTTTTGCTCAGGGTTCAGAGTTTTAATACACTGAAAACTGATGTCGATCCAGGTTTCAAAGGGTTAAAGAAAGGTTCAGTGGTGTAACCGTGTCAAGAATAATTACAGCAGGCACCACTGGGGACAATTTTGTACCACAATTCAGAAAAAAATTCAGAAGGAAATATCATCTTTGATGGTTCAAACCAAATCATATTAATATGCTTAAAGTGCATATTGAGGTTTTTAAATTCCAAATTCACCAGTGCACGGATGGACAGAGTAGATTCGGTCTTTTGCAAAAGGCCAAAAACGTGTCAGTGAAAGAAAAAAACAAAAAATCGCTGATTGTCAAATTAACAGTTTTAGTTTTTTTTTTTTTAAATAAGACTGAAAAACTGTTTATGATATTTTGTTCACATCGCCTGTAAATGACCGACTGACTTTTATATACTGTACGTTTGCAGCTTTTCATAATGTGACCAACAGCCTAAAATCCTAAAATCCTCAAAAGACAAAAGTATTCTCATTATGAAGCGATGTGACAATAACTGTGTGACGATCGAACGGAGGTTTGATGGAGAAACATTCGTCCACTAATTGTACAAAAGCCTTCTCAAGAAAATAAAGACATAACGTCATCTCATTCACAAAACTCAGGAAACTGGACAAAAAAACTGAATGAAATCGGAATCATTTTCACGCTGTAAAAAGTGATGCTAGCACTCCATTTGAGACGGTTTGTGCAAAAAAAAGTAATTTTTTTCATCTAAATGTTAGATTTTTTTAACGTTTACCCCAACTAAGTTACCATTATTAGAAGTATGTGTTGCATCTGTGTACACTGATTAATTAATAATGTTTGAATTTCTGAAAATAACTACACTGTAAAACCAAAAACTATTTGTTTTAACTTAAAAAAGGTCGCGTGCGGGCTGCCTTCAGTTTTTAAGTTGACTGACTTTGAGAGTTTATTTGTTATAAAATGAATTAAATGTCTTCTCCAATTAAGTCAAATCAGTATTTTTGAGTACCCTGGAAACTAGCTTTTTTAAGTCCGAACAGTTACTTATTTTACAGTGTAATACATCAAAATCTGGAAGAAAAATATTTTTTGGCGTTGCTAGCATCACCTTTTCCCCAGTGCACCTCGGCACATTGGAAGACAATTTTATAAGTTTTAACTATTCACAATATATTAGAATGTTAAATTTAACAGTATTTTGCCGTATAAATACCGTGCAGTGTACAACGTACCAATGCTGCTGTTTTGTTATTTCCAGTTAAACTGATACGTGTCTGAAAATTTAGAAAGGAAGCAAGAAAAGTTTAAATTCTGAACGGAAGCGATGGGAGAAAATTCACAGAAAATATTTCTTTTTTCTGTAAGTGAGACTTGATGTGCGAGGCAACAGAAACACTGGTGTTCAGTGAGTTTAGAGAGCGACGTTAAACCTAAAAAAAAACGCTGAGGAACTCACTGATGAAAACAACACTTAAACATTAATCTGATATCAAAGGAAAGAAACAAACATTACAACCTTTACATTTCTGTGCAGCTGAAATCAGCAGATGAGCCAAAAAGCATCACGAAGCTACAAAACAGCATTTTACAAAAGCAAGACTGCACCGTGTGCTAGTTAAAAAAATTTAAAAAAAGACAGATCACTACAGAAGGAAACAGAGTTCACATTCAGAAATCCTGTGTGGTGCGTTTGAGTGGTGAGATGGAGCGGCGCTGAAACACTAAATACAGAATGACGCGTCATTCTGACGGATGTTTCTTGCTTCAGAGGCACGAACGTCTACAGGGATATATCGTCGCGTTATCTATATGTGAAGTAAATTTGTGTCCGCATCGCAAGATAACTGAGTTTTATAATATAGAATTAAATGGGCTTCAGTAGCAGAAGATAAGTAACTGTAATATAAGACGATAAATAGATAATAATAATAATAAGTGTTGGTTCACCTCGTTCATTTCACAAACTGCAGCTGCGTCCACAGCGGGTTTCAATCTGAGCGCGAAACGACGCCGGCGCTCGCTTTAACCTGCTTGGAGCACCAGGCGGGTGGAGTTCGCCACATCTGAGGAATTCAGATAAAATCGGTAATCAGTAATCAAGTTTGTGATTAATTTGGGATGTTTGATCAAACCTTTGTGCATTGTCCTCTGTGGTAGAGCCCACCCAACAGGAACCTCAGCGGAAACCTCAACAGGAACCTCAACGGGAACCTCAACAGAAACCTCAACAGGAACCTCAACAGGAACCTCAACGGGAACCTCAACAGAAACCTCAACAGGAACCTCAGCGGAAACCTCAACGGGAATCTCAACGGAAACCTCAATAGGAACCTCAACAGAAACCTCAACAGAAACCTCAACGGAAACCTCAACGGAAACCTCAACAGGAACCTCAACAGGGACCTCAACAGAAACCTCAACGAGAACCTCAACTTGTGACAAAAATGATGAAACGCAAAAAGAACATTTTGGGCAAATGCAGCTTCACCGCTTCTTCTGTTATATTTGTAGATCCGAACATCTTATTGTGTTCGACCACTTCAATTTCCTTTGACGTGCCGACAAATAAACAAACGTTGGCCGCCTGGTCTGAGGGATCATCAGCTCAACACGTCCTCAAACCGAAACGGTGGCAATTAAATTTAAAGTTGAGAAGAAATTCGTTTTTCATGTTGAACGCACAATCATCACAGAGAACCAGGTTAAACACCAGCAAAACGACATCAAAACATCAGCTTATAAACTCCCATAAAACTCGTGCAGTTATAGTCTCATCTATCTCATCATACGCTCAGTACTTCACAAACACGTACATATTTCGCTAAAATGTTAACATTTGTAATTAGACATTCGAGTAGCATAAAAACACATCTGCGTCTGCTGTGCGGCTCAATTTTAAATCGTAATGTTTTAGTTAAAAGTCACGTGTTTGTGAATATTGAGCTTAGAATAAATGAGACTTAGATTTAAGGTTTGCATACTTCTAACGGCGGTTTGGTCTGATAATTATTGGCTGAGTGACTGTTTGACTTACTGTCACAAAGCCTCTGGCTTTAATTTAGACAAATCAACTACAAAACTGGTGTGACTGCGACTCCAAACAGGTTACAGGAAACCACAGAAGCCCGGTGTGGACGCCCCTCTATGAACCCCCCTGACCCTGAAGGTGCGTTAACATGCTATAACTGTGTAATAATCCATGTGTGTAGATATAGTCGGTTGTCAAATAGTACATTCAGTATCATTGTGGCCCTAAATCTAAAGTCATAGGTGCTGTTTAGGCCGATATGTGATGCTGTAAAGCTCTTTTTGTGGTGCTCAGGCTCGTCCCCACCCCCCCCACCCCCGTGTTTCCAGTATGTTGCTTACAATGTCAGATCACGTTCGTAACTGGACATTCGAGTTTTGTAAACAGCTTCTGTGGCAACTTTCAAACAGATCTGGTTCATAGCTGAATGTTCATGGCTGATTTTTGGATGTCTGATGCAGAAATCGAGCGGTGTTGAGCTGTGTGACAAACACTGGCTCGTGGACACATATGAGTCTGCTGTATTTTTACTCAAAACGTAATTACTCAATATAATTTCGCCCAAGTTTTAAGAACTTTCTACACAGAAGAAAACAAAAATGTGCAGAATTCTGGAGACAACTTGTAATTTTAGAGATTTCAGACAAGGAGTGGGGTATTAAAAACACTGATGGACTTGTTTTTGATTAAAAAATTTAATAGTCGTTCAGTGCAAATAGGGTTTTAAAAATTATAACTGGTGTGTTCGACAGGCGGTAACAAATTATCGTTAGAAAACTTCACATCTTAAAAAAGAAAAAACTTAGATGACTTTGAGTATACAAGTCTACTTTTTTAGGTGCTAAACTGAATTCACTGTAAATTTGCAGTAAAAAAAAATCTATTCTAAGTTTGACCTGTTTTTGGTTGTTGTCCTCATATTTCAGCTCTTAAAGGTAAACTCTAGTATTTCGCCAAACTGACTAATGGAAAAAAAAACAACTATTTATCAATCACTATTTGGAGAGACAAAAAGACACAAAATAGGCTGCAGTGTAGTCACTTGGGGCAATTGTGCACCATCAATGTACGTCCACCGAAAGTGTTTGTTTGACACAGAAGTATGGGAAAATACGGTCCAGGTTAAAAATGTACTCTTTAACATTTGTAAACTAACTTTTGATGAGACAGTAGCTTTGTATTCACAATTCAAAATCCCAGCTGGTTGGGGCTAAGTGTGAACTATATCTTTAAATGCAGAGTTTGTTTTTTGTATTCAGGTGCTGGGGGCGAAGTTTGGCACTTTTAATGGTGAAATATATGTCAGAGTAAAATATTTAGTGTTTAACCCTTTAAAACCTGCACAAATTGCCCTGATTCCTTTCAAGAATGTACGAAGGCAACAAGTAACTTTACAAGAAACAAAGAATTTGTAAAAGTTTCAAGAAAAGAACTTGAAAATTTACAAAAACAAGAAAAGAAATTACTAGAAAAAAGTGCTAAAAATACTTTGAAAATTGATTTTGCACGTCATTATAATCATTATATATGCTGCTTTCTGGATTAAAAAAAAATTCTTGGAAATATCTTGTCACCTTTTACTAATTTCTGGCCAAGTTGCTTGTTGCATTTTTCCGTGTATCGAAACTGAATCAAACAAATTTGCTCTGGATTTAAGGGTTTGAACGCCTGTGAAAGGCATGTGAATGCAACACAAGGAAACTGATGTCAGTCCAGGTTTCAGAGGGTTAATTTAAAATGTCTTTTTTTATGTAGGTACCTAGTTATTTTGCTTTTAATAATGAATAATTTGGTGAAAACTTTTTCAAACAGTGATGAACTGAACTCAGCAGTCCAGACGCTCAGGAGCTTTTGTAAATTAAAGACGAAGAGGTGGTTTATATCCCTGAATTCATGTGCCAACAAAGCAGCAGAGATTTAGTGTTTCAAATTCGGTCAAATTTTAACTTTTTCTTTTAACTGGAAAGTGTGAATGCATACAGTGGTGACACACCTCGAGAGCACAGTGGTGTGAAAACAAAGTGACGGGATCAGAGCTGATCCTCGGAGAGTTTACAGCACGACGTGAAGAAAAGCAAAAAAAGAAAAGGTGAAACACGACTGCCAGCAACGAACCAGTGTTTTGTTACCCAAGTCCCTCACTCTCTCTCATTCACAATCTCACACACACACACACACACACACACACACACTCATCAAACACACGAAACAAAGAGACAGGAGACTTTTGGTTCCATTATCACCCTCCGACCGTCACCCCTCCAATGGTGCATTATCATGCAAACCATGCAGAAAACAATGAAAATGTATTCATATAAAAAAATAAGTGTTACAAAATGGCATAGCAAGTATATGTATCCATTCAATCGCTTTTTCCGTTTCCTGATATCCTGAACTTTGCAGTGTCTACACTAAAAATCGCATGCGTTACATGCAGTGCGGTTGGCTTTGCAGCGATAAAGCTTTTGGGTGTATATAGTATGTATAGTAATGTTCTTTTTTATTTTAGCTAAATTTTTGCGAAGTGTGCGCTGTACAGAGTTTTACTTTACAAACTGTCTGTTTTCCCTTTTTTTTTTTTTTTTTTTTGGGCAGTCTCGATGCCATGGCTCTCTGTCTGGACGGTTGGTGGGATTGGCCTCTGAAGGTCGATGACCTCGCTCATGACCTTGCAGCATCTCGGCAGATTGCACCCACCTTTCCTCCAAGTGGTTTGGTCCAGAGGTGCGGCTTTGACCCAAACTGGTTTGGGTTTAGAGGCGTGGGTTTGATTTAAGGTCTTAACTCAGAGTTGTGGATTTCTGCGTGGTCACGTGATCACCTCTCAGGGCGGCGTGCTCCACACAGCGTCACCGAATCCCTCCCCCGTGGAGGAGAGCGGCAGGGGCCCCCCGCTGGGTGTAAAGGGGTCTGTGTCCGTGTCTGTCTCCCCCTCTGCTAAGTAGCTCGGTCTGGGTCTCGTCCAGCTGGCGTCACCGGTTGCCACCCCGGGCCCCATGGAAAACTCACCCCCTTCCTCCCGCTCCCCAGAGATGCTGAACCCACTCGGCGAGCGCTCCAGCTCCTCGTGGTTCACCGATAGCAGGGAGAGCGGCGAGTCGGCCCCCCGCCCCCCTGTGGTCCTGCCCGGCCCTGCTGACAGGTCCTGCAGGGAGCTGATGGGCAACACTGTGGGACGCTCGGTGTAGGTGGGAATGGCAGCGGCAGGGTGGCGTGACGTCGGGGGTTGGTGGTCCGGAGGCACGCGGCTCCCACCAGCCAAACACTCTGCACCTCCTCGTCCTCTGCCGTAATACAGATTCACCTTGCTGACAGGCATCTGGTACGACATGTGCGGGAACGCCTCGGCGTAGTTGAAGAAAACCCGTCGGATCTCGCCGTTCCCCGTAGGGTCGCAGGTCTCCAGGGTCATGTGGGCGGCGCCGGCAGAGTCCACCTGCAGGTGCTCAGTGTGCTGGATGTGCATGTCCACCAGGAAGTCCAACTTCTTCTCCATGTCCTCCACCTGAGACACAGACACGTTACACCAGCAGCACAGCGGTAAACTCAGGCTGAGGGTTCGCTCAAACCAGAGAGCAACACAGTGAGATTTAGACGCGTGGACTCATTTCAGCTGAGGGATGCTGCTGGAAGTAGTGACTTCCTGTCGGGCTGTTGAGCACAACTAATAACATCCCTTCCTCCGCTTTGGACTTTCCAGCTTTCAGGACCATCAAAGGTCTGGACAGTCAAGTTTGAAATTGGTCAACAGCACATTTTTTTTTTTCATTTAATCTTTATTTAACCAGAAAAAAACCCTCTTGAGATCAGAAATCGCCTTTTCAAGAGAATCCTCGCGAACAAAAGTTACTGACAGACAACATGGAACAAAAAATACAAGATCAAAAATGAAACTCCAAAACAAACAATATAAAACACAAAAAGAAGACAAAACGAAATTATTAAAAACAAAGACTAAAAGGTACAGTGATAAATGTTTGGAGTTATCCATGAAAAGAAAAAAAAAGAAAAAAGCAGCTAAAATACACCCTGACACTGGCAAATAGACAATGATATACAAAATCTCTGCAGCAGCTTTTTGAAACTGCCTTGAGGACCCAATAAGTGCAGCTTTAAATCTTTCTGCAGAGTGCTTTCTGCATGGAGTTGCACAAATTGAGGCTTTTTTGCAAAACTCTGTACGCACCCTGTATCGGTTTAGATAATAAGAGCATGGTCTATGAATGGGGAGCATAGCCATTTTCAATGTTTTGCTGAATGTACTCGCATAAATATGCTGGAAGTAGGCCAACAACAGCTTTGTGAGTAAGAAAATGCCAATAAAAAAGTCTACGCAGCTTTAAGGAGAACCACCCAACGCGGGCACACAGGATGCAGTGATGTTTTAGGGGCTTACAGCTGGTAATTAATCTCAGTGCACCACGATACCCTGAGTCCAGAGCACTCATACATAAAACATCCGCATAAGCAAGCGCAGTCAGAGAGCAGAGACCAGCCTTTTTCTTGCCAATAAATAAAAGCAGTTCCTATTTTTTAAAATAGAAATCCACTTTCAGGTTAAGCGTTTTCACAAGTAATTCGAAGAAAGAAATCATCCAACTCCAAGCCCCCAGGAAATGCACCAGGCTCTGAAGAAAAAATTTACACAGCGGCCAAAAGTGGAATTACACCACCTGGGTCAGTCACGTGATGCCCACGGGCACTGATGCACGCTATCTAGATATCCACAAGATTAGATCTTTTAAACTGCCATTCAAGCTAGCAAAGCGCTAAACCAGAAGTCAGTCGCTCCGCCAGCGTAAGTTACCTGTTGCGGCATACTCGGCTGCCATAAGTCTCAAGTGTGCAAGCCCCACGGGTCCATTAATGCGGAGGATCGGGGTACTTTCATACCATGGATAAAGAGCTTTTTTTGCTTTATGTGCTACTAAGTAGCTCTCATGGAGTGTATGGACTGTATCAAAGGCCTAAGATAGGTCGAAAAGTAAAGCAGCACAACGCAGACCACAATCCAACGAGTGTACCGAATAATTGGCAACTTTAAAGTAGCAGAAGTATTGCTATGCTCTTTTTCTTAACCCAGATTTACTCAGATATACTCAGATAAAATATAATTTGCATGTAAAAAGTCTCAATACTAAAGATTAAAATTTTTTCGCCATGGCTGGCATTAAAATCAGCTGCTAGATTTGAGTCGAAGTTCATCAAAGTTGACGTCAAAACAAAAGCACCATGCAAGTATTTGCCTCTGCATGAAATTCATTGGACAGGGTTCAACTGACAAGAAAAGAAAAGCAAGAAAAGAAAAGAAGAGAAAAGAAAAGAAAAGAAAAGAAAAGAAAAAAGAAAAGAAAAGAAAAGAAAAGAAAAGAATTAAATAAATTTAAAACACTGAAATGCTGGAATGACCAGGTTTTATGTCCGACAGACTGTCTTTGGCTCAATTATTTCAGTCTAGAATTTGAACTAGCAACAAGTGGTACTTAATCTTTTCAGATATGCATCTGAATTTGCTTAAGATGATACTGTGTGATACTGAAATGTTGGAAATGCGGGATTATTTATCTCACAGGTTGCTTTGTAGTTTTCATCCTTACCTGTCTCTCCACCCTGACAAATCTACCCATCATGCTTTGGTCTTCGGCATCTGGCATGGAGGCGGCTTTGGCTAGGTAGGACTCATGCCTGGAACACAGGGACACTGAGTAGACTTGGACTGCATAGACATTTGTTCGGAGGAAATTAACCACAGATTTACCTTTGTAGAGTAACTGCTTTAGAGATAAAGCTTATTATTTATCATCGAAGTTGTCTAATAACTACTAGAATATATAACGCACTACATGCTAAAAATTCATGGCCATGTGTTGTCTTCACTGAACCGTCTAATATTGCAATATAACTGTATAACACTGTCACTGTCAATTTAATATGTTTTATTTTTGCACTGAGTGACAGTACAGTACCTGGGTGACTGATTGGGCGGGTAGGTAAAGGGCGTTTTCTGAGTTTTCTTTTGTTTTGGGGTGGAGGGGGGTCCAGGGGCAAGAATCATGTCGATCCTTAAAGAAAAGAAGAGAAACAGGATGAGCTTGAGGAAGAGGAGACGCTTCCTAAACTCATTCAGACTTCCTCATGGTGTGACGCAGTTTCTGACCTTGTCTGGAGGTATTTTATTCTACACAGCATGTCCAGGTGTCCAGCAGAGTACTGCTCGATCACGTCTTTGACATCGTAAGGCCTCAGAGTTTCCTTAAATCGCTTCTTGTTCAAGAGAAATTGCATGATCCTGTGAGACAAAGAGTTTATATTCAAAAGACATTAGAGTGACAGGATCCATTGATCAACACTGGTAAACAATGGCAATCTCTCCGTGGTCAAAATACATTCAAAATTGCAACTTTTCGGTCTGACCTGCTGTACTTACCATTGTTGTGCATGCACAGTTTCCTTTCTTTCTTTCTTTCTTATTCTTTATTTTTACAGGGACAGCACACAATTAAAACTAATTGTACTAGAGTTAACTAGTACAATTAGTGTCCCTGAGCAGGTAAACAAACAAAAAACAACACAAATACACAGAACAGCAAGTAGCCTACACTACCTAAAGTGGGACAACACATTAAGTCCATAGTGCATAAAAGACTACTGATGTGAACATTACATTAATTACAACACAATAAATAAAAGTCCATCAATATAAAATCAGTATGACAGACAGTATACGAGGCAATCACTGGTGATTACAGTTTTACACAGATTTTAACCAAAACTTCAGCCTTGAGACTTAAGATTTGAGCAAAGCTTCCAGAGTCCTTAACAATGAGGGGTGATAATCATCATTTCAGGAGCACTAACCCTTGATTTAATCTGAAAATCATACATTTATATAATATTCACACATATTTTCCGTTTAACAATAGGATTCTCTGACTCATTTCTTCCCTGCATGCCTAAAGATCTGAGCACTTAACTCAGAAAGACAAAATTCTTCAAACATTCACTCATTACGGCCACAGGAGGCAAAGTAACGGGTTTTCGTTACAGACTTGCAAAAAACTGACTGCGTTTCCATTGAGCGATGTTCTGTGACCTCTCTGGTGACAACATCCAAGTAACCATGGCGATGGATGTTCAAAACATCAGCAGCTTTATTTCTATTACAGCCACCGCACTAGCCGTGATTTCCAATCCAAGCCCACGGAGGCGTGTTATGGAGCCGTGATGGAAAGGCAAGCCCCTTATACGTGGGAGTGGCCACGTATGAGGGATTTCTGGGAGCTGATAGTCCACGATTTCACAGAGGAAGTGTGGATTCAAAACTTCCAGATGGTCAGCTCAACTTTTGAAGAGTTATGTGATGCAATAACAGCTCTTGATTTTTGCCCTCTGGCGCCGCCTGTCTTTGTATCATGTGATGTGGCAAGTGCTGTCCAGCCATCTGACCATCCAGCGGCGTACTCTAACACGCGAGCGGTTCCCTCTGCAACATTCTCAGCTGACGCTGTCCAGCACTGTATCATAGCACCGCAAAAGGCTGCTTTCGACATCGGGATCTTACACCAAAAGCTCCACAAAAGCGGTCGTATTTGACGACTTTAGCGTGACAACAGGCTGACCTTCACGAAAAACTCCTGCCGATTGTACCTGGGATCAAATGTAACATCTTTCAGCTCCTTGAACGTCATTTCCAACCCAGAATCCACCCTGCCACCCACTGAGCTCCTTCTTTTGTCCCACTTTGAGCTGACGTGAACATGCCCAAACACTGCTCGAGCTCCAGCGTTTGGCAGAAAGTCTTGTATCCTGAAACCAAAACCCGTCAGGTCTGAGCGTACCATTCAGACCCATTCAGCCCCGAAATAATGGTGTGGAAGGAAGCAGCACTTTCACAGGGTTAATCACTCATCTCTAGATTAAATTCCTGCATTATGTCAGCTGTGTGGCCTATAGATTTACCAGCACAGCGTAAGCATGAGTGAGTTCTGCACGCTCTCTCTGGTTTCCCCTGCTCACACGCGTACTCCGGCTGCAGTGACCGAGGCTGCATCCAACATGTGTATGTAGCATTTTAAACTGTCAAACACTGGAAATTGGATCCAGCTGCTTGGGCGTATTATTTTTTAGATACTATACATCCAGATTTGAACAACCATTTTTAAAATGACCTCCAACAAGCACATTCTGATCTCTGTCATGAGGCTTTAGCCTGTTAATGGGCAGGACGTATCAAAAATCTGTCATTAAAAATTGGTAAACATATTTAGAAATGAACAAAATAAGAACTGGTTAGTTTTTGGTGCAGCCTGAGGGTTTCTTGACATGGTGAAAAAGTGTCATTCTATACTTTGATTGTGTACATCCATTATCTTGCTATCTGTCTTCTTCAGTGCATTGCTACTTTTCTTTGCACTGTGAAAATATATATACTGTCTGGTTATTACTTGCATCACACCCTCAAAGTGCAGAGAGTACTCTGGGCACAGACGGAGCAGCAGAATGTCAGGCACATTAGAAAGTGAATCTGCTTGGTCTAAAAATTTGCATTGATTTGCAGCAGCTGCTCCTCCCTCTCATCCATCAATCTGATCATTTTAAAAACAAATGATTTTCTGATTTGCTGTCATGATTACATTTACGACATTACAACATACACGGAGAGTTTCTGACCTGACTGCCCTGATGACCAGTTTCAGTGTGGGGATCATCTCCTCCATGAGGATGTCTGCGGGGAAGCCCCGCTCCTCTAAGGCTGGTTCTGCCAGGGCTCCGGCATCTGACGGCGAAAAACAACGCGTGATAAAAGAATTGTGCATCAGCGAACCATAAACAGTTAATATGAACTGATCTTGTGATCCGGGGTCCAGGGTCCACACAGGGACACTGAGCCTTACTGATCAAACTCAACCTTTCATGTTGATGACTGTGACTTTTACCTTCGGAGCTCTGGCGCAGTGTGTAGGCCTTCATGCGGAAGGCGGTGCGGAAGCGTTCCCGGTTACTGAAGCCGGCGGGTTTTGGCTCCTTGGAGGGACTCTCCTCGATGGAGTCGGTGTTACCCATGAGCCTCTTGCCCGTCCCGATCGATGGCCGTGCATTGGGAAGGCGAACACGCTCGAGCAAACTCAGTTTTTGGCTGAAATGGAAGAAAAGAGATACAGTGTGGAGGACAGTGTTAATTTCGTTAACGAAAACTATGATGAAAATCATTCGTCAGAGACGTTTTTTTCCATGACGGAAACAAGACGATGACGAGCTCAAAATAGATCTTAATAATAGAAAATATGACGAAATCTAAATTTCTTTTTTTGTTGACGAGACGAGATGAAAACATCAGTGTCTATCATTGGACATTTGAAACGAGAGGAGAGGCGGACAGAACGGCCAACAACAACGGTTACTTTCTGACGCAGCGAGCGACAGGACTGAGCTCGCAAATTTACTGGAAAAAAGTAATAATATGACACAATTAAAGTTGTAAATCTACAAGAAAAACGTTGTCATATTATGGGATTAAATTCTCAATTAAATGAGATATAAAGTCACAGATGAAGACCACAGAGTTTCCACTTCTTATTTAAAACTTTTAACATTTCATCTCATAAATCAGCGTTTCATCCAGTACTTCTGATCATTTATTTAGACAATGTTACCTGACTCTCCGGTCTTGATTTATTTTTTTCTCTTGTAAATTTATTAGTTTAATTTCATAATATTACTTTTTTTTTCTTGCAATTTTACAAGATCAATTTTGCAATATGGTGACTTTTTGTAAATTTAAGTTTTTGTTTATTTAAGTTTAATATTGTAATATTACAACTTCATTCTAATAAATACAACAAAAGTTTTATTCTTGTTTATAATTGTGAGATTACAACTTTATTCTCACAATATTATGATTTTATTCTGGAAATCTTTGATTGTTTTTTCTTTAGCGTGGCCCCAACTATCCATCGTACTTTATCACTGATTAAAAAACAACAATTTTTAGAGATTTTTGTGTTCTCGCATTCTGACGGCGAACCAAACAAACACCGGGAGTCCCTCCTCTAGTCTCGACTACAAGGTTTTCTTGACTTCCCTCTCTCAGCAGTCTTCGTGGTTCGCTGCCTCAGCGTAACAATGCTGCTCTCCTGGCAGAAGGAAGCCTCAGAGAGCTGCGAGAGATTGCTCTCCTTTATTGTCCACCGGCTGACAATATTTGGCAGCACAAAGACGAGAGCTCCCTGGGTAAAATAAGACTCCTGTGTGCCTTGGAAGAGGCAGAGAGGGGGGGTAACCGGAGCCGGCGACAGCCCGAACGGGGGCCTCTGAAACGTGGAGCGTTCTCAGCGACTTTGCTCCCACAGCAGACACACAATATGAGCCTCTATGTGGCCTCGGCGCAGAATAGACGGCAGATTACGGCGCTGAGAGGCGGCAGAATGGGAAGCTTTAAAGGAAGAGTGAATCTCTTTCTGACTGCTTCTCGAGCGAATAAAGAGCGGAAAATTACACGTGATTATCCCGAGGCTCTGTGTAAACCAGGAAAAAAATAATAATGCTCCTTATCTCCCACAGCTCTGCCTTCCCAAGAAACACACACAGATTAGTTTACCTGCACACACCTGCAGTCACAATATTAAAGGATAATTCCACTTTATCACAACTGCGATAAAATTGTGCTCACGAGGCTAAAAGCTGAAATTTGGCTACATGTTGAGCACATGAGACAATCAGATAAAATGAGCTGATCCACATGATGCTAACAGCTTTAGGGGACACTCCCCAGGTGAAAGGGGTAAAACTTCTAAAAAAACTTACACGAAATGTAACTAAACCCGGTCAATCACCGCTCTATTTGTATGTTGTTTCTTGTCTTTTTTGTTGTTGTTTTATTTAAACTATCTTTATTATCACTATTGTTGTTTTCTAACTTTTAAATTTGCTGTATGTTAATCCCATATCGCTGACTTGTGTTTGGTTGTATGCACTAAATGGTGAAAAAAGGGTTTAAAAACACAAAAAAACTGGGGCTGTCAGCATTAAAGTGTTAATTTTGATGCAATTAAGGTCTGTAAATAACTATTTTTTAATTGTGTTAATCATAAATAATATATGTAGATAATATTGATGGACCTTTCTGTCTTTAAGAGGCTGTAGAGGGCTCACTTTTAACCCTTTGAAACCAGAGCAAACTAGCTTGATTTCTTTTAAAACATGGGAAGAAGTTGCAAGGTAAGAGTTACAAGAAAAGAAAGAAAAACAAACAAAAATATAAATACATAGACAAAATAGTGTTATTATTATTTTGTTCTGGACATTTTCCTTTATTGAAAAGTAAAGTAGCTTAATCCCAGAGAGCGCTTTGAGCTTTTAGCTTCTCATTAATTATAAACTCTAAAATGACCACAAAGTCGAATCATCAACGTTATTAAAGTTTCAACAAAAACTGAACATTATAAGGTTCATAGGGATTATCACAGATTTATAAACTAACTCTAAGAGGGCGGACTAATTTTGGTAACACTGTCCTTAATCCAACGCCATACAAACACACACAAACGCACACACACACACACACACACACACAAACACACACACACACACACAGACTTAATTCTTTTATTGGCATTCGACCTGTTTTATATAATGTTATTTGTTTTAATAGCGTCTTATACGCCCATAGATGTGGTTATCCTTTCAATCTTAGTTTTTTTATCTGCTTAAATTAGGTTCATTCTCTTCTCCACATTTTAATTACTTATTAGGAAATTGTATTTTTGAACTTGTGCCTTCATATGTGTTTGTATATTTTGCTATTTTAATATTTGTGCTTTAATTTTGTAAATTTTGGTCATGTCATTAAGGGGCAGGGAAGGGGCCGCATGGGTGAAATTTATTTTATTCTTTAAATGTTTTATTTGGGATGTTTTACTTTGTGCTTAAGCTTGAAGAGTGCTACATAAAGATTATTATTGTTATTATTATATCTTTGTGAGGACCCTCATTGATATAATGCATCCCTTAGCCCCTTAGCACCTCAACAATCTCACCCTAATTGCAACCTGAACCCTAAAACCAAGTGTTAACCCTCAAACAGTCAGACCAGTTAAAAATGTCCTCACTTTCCAAACATGTCCATGTCCTCACTCTGCTGCAAACATACTTTTTTTTGGTCCTCACTTTGTAGCATGTACAAGAACACTCACAAACTTGAACACTCTCACAAACTTGCACACACACACACACACACACACACACACACACACACACACACACACAAAATGACTCTCAGATGGCATATAATTTTCTCTCAAAGCTGTGTTCAATAGACCACACAATACAACTGGATAACTCTGATTAAAGGCCTAATATCGTGTACACACACACACACACACACACACACACACACACACACACACACACACACACACACACACACACACACACACACACACACAAAGTGGCTTATCAGCCTCTTGTTGGACCTGGCAGCTCTGCTGTAGTTTCTGGCTGTCGTCCACCTCTTCGCTCAGAGCAACAAGATAATGTCAGCCTGCTAATTTCCCAGCCGCCGATCCTACAACAGTGAAAACTCTCTCTGCCTCCATTTCTTTCTCCCTCTCTGCATCCTTCAGTGTCTCTACGTCTTTGTTCCTTTTGGCTCTCTTTCTCGTCTTTCTGTTTTCGTTCATCCCCACCTCTCTGGCCTTTATTTTTACACAGAGATCGGGCTACACAGAACAAAACAACGGCAGCATCATGTGGTTCCAGTGAGTGATAGACAGCATGCCGGCATCATGGAATTAAAGAGGCGTGACATTTAAGACATCACAGATAACATACAAACACACGCTGCAAATATATGTATTAGGCCAACCTCTCCTGACTGCAGGACTCTGACTTCAACTTCTGTCAAACTTCTGTGCTGTTAATCATTTTACTCAGGAATTAAAATCTTTTAAGTCGGCCTACTTCTCCTATAGCTGCCAACAGCCTGCCGACATTCACAGTTAGAGAAAGGCTGAAAATAAGCTCATGTGCTTGTGGCCCCGGGCCCCCAAAACATTACATCTGCCCCTGGTGATAATAATGAGAGCTCAGCGCGAGCGGCTGGATGAGACACGGAGCGATGCGTGGGAGTTTGGTACGGATAGGACGAAGTTTTGGTCTGGATCCGGACCGCGGTCCGTCAGTTGGTGATGCCTGGCTCACAGGTACATGTGATGAATCAGTGGCATGGGCGCTATTAATAGCCACCTCTGTCCATACTGGTCGCACACAATGACAGGTGTGTTGTTGGAAAACCTCCCAGGAGGGAGACAGTTTGTAGGACTGCTCTGATCAGACTACATCTCGTATTTCAATCAAGGAATATTTCACGATTGATATTGTTATCGTTTTATCGCCCAGCCCTACATGACACACAACTTTCAGGGTAGTATACCAAAAACTATTCAGGATGTTGAATTGCTATTTGCAAATCCATAACTGTCCCCATTTTTTCATAACCGTACAAACCTTTATTCAGAATAATGCATTCTATCTTTGTTTATGTTTTACACAGAAATTTAGGTTTGTACGATGTACCTAATATGCAGTCGAAGTTTTGCAAAGACTAGATATTCACTTGAAAGTAAAAAATGACATATTCCAAGCAAAAGCCCAGAATGACACCCAGAAATAATACAAGTCATGTTTTTCTGCTTGTTTTTTTGACCTTAACAGTCTGAATGTAACTATTTCGTTTCCAGTGTATTTTAGACTTATTGTAGGAGCTGAGCTGGAAATTCATAGATTAAACTAAAAATACACAATCTTGCCAAAATGTATGCCATATGCACGAACACAGCCAAAATGATCAAAAATGAAGAATGAAAAGCGCCTAAAATGCACCAAACAGTCCCCAAGAGTTTAAGTTCCTCTGGAGGTGAACATCTGCTCGCCGAGTGAAACATGGCGGCAGATGTTCAGTCACACTGAGGTTGACGCTCAGCAGAAATGATTCTGTATCGATCACCGCAGCAGCCTGTGAAGACATTTCTTTCACAAATCAAACCTCCTCGGAGAGATTTTCACGACACGTTTGACTGCAGACTCATTAACGCCTCTTTCACAGCACAGAGAGGAAAAAAGAGGATCATCAAACCCAAAGACCCTCGTCTCTGCCCTTAATTACTCCATCCCAACTGTCATTCATAATTGAAACATAACTAATGAAGTCACTAATAGGTTTCTAAAAACATCTCTCCGCCTAAATGTCGTCAAAGTAGCTGATGTGGAAGGAAGCGCTCTCACGGAGCGGGACGAGTGGGAGTTTTATGTCACATATTTGCCACATTAGCTCAGAGATTTATGCGGCTTGAATTAATATGCGAGGCTATTTAAAAGCGGACGGGGGGATATTCTAGGAAGGCTTCATTAGTCTTTTTTGCAGCACGTTGGGCTGATTAAAGCGCCGCTCTGTGTGATTTACTCAACCTCTGCTGCAGATCCAACAACAGCCACCTACCTCGCCATGACCTCCAAGTTATCCTTCCTGTGGATGGAGAGAGACAGAGGACAAAAAGTTAGCAACAAAGTGGAGCTTCGACATCCGTCATTAATCTTTAACAACACTTTACTCTTTGAAACCTGGACTGACGTCTCGTGCTGCGTTAAGATGCCTTTCGCAAGTTGTTTGACCCTTTAAAGCCCGAGCAGATTGGTTTGACTTATTTCCAAAACATGGGGGGAAAAATCAGTGAGTAAGTGAGTAACTTGGCAAGAAATGTCCAAAAAATTGCAAGAAATTATAAGAAGGTGACAAGAAAATTACCTTTAAATTAGTTACATTATGGAGAGGAGGGTTAAAAGAAAATTAATCAAAAACAGGGGGAAAATAAACAGAAAACTATGCTCATAATTATAACATTTTTATATATAAGATTTATGTTACGAATAAAAAATAAATCGTTTTTCTGGGGAGTCATTCTCCAGTTAGATTTTTGTTTTCTTCTTTTTTTTTTAAACTTAATTTTGGGAATTTTCTCGTACTTTTTACTGATTTTTTGCAATATAGCATTACTTTTTCAAGACTTGTTTGCCTTGTTTGTTTTTTACTTTCATTTCTTTTTTTCTTTTTTAAAAACTTATTTTCAGGAAATTTTCTCGTACTTTTTCACTAATTTCTTGCTAATTTTTGGGTTATTTCTTCTGCCACTTATGGCGTTCTTCCCACTTTTTTGAAAGAAATCAAGCCAATTTGCTCAGGTTTTAACTTAATCATAATGCCTCTTTAACTCCCTTTAACTCAAAACTGCTCCCAAACATTTTCACCAAAACCTTCAGATTTGAAACGCCTTCACAAAAACAGCCAAACATTTTGACACTGATATATAAATGATCATTTGTGGGGTGAAGAATTCCTTTAAGTACAAAATAAAATATCTCGAGTGTGATTGATGTTACATAGTGGAGCCTTATGTGAACAAATATCCTTCACATAGTTACTGTTGACATGATATCAGACACATCGACACAGCGTTCAGTCTCTGAACAACCTCTCAGAGCTCAGATAAACTTTACCACGTTTCAGTGTTTCGTTTGCACGTTCGCTGTAACTTACCTGAAACAGGGAAGAGAAATGACGGTTTCGTAAAATCTCCACGTGGCAATAAGGTCTTCCCTGATTGGATTGGTGGAATAATATCGCCAGGCAGACTTGAGATAAAAAGACAGAACAAAACAGTATTAAACAGCTGAATGGAAAAAAGCCGAGTCCAAATTAAACATTTGTCACAATGGACATGCCACACACAGTGTTAGCTTGGTAAAATTCCTCCAAATTAATAATAATGATAATAATAATAATAATAAACTTTATTTGTATCGCATCCCTGATACAAGAAATGCAGCCTAACGTGCTTTAAAAGAAGGAAAGTAAATGCACCAAAGTGCTTCACATCATAACACATTAAAGACAAAAAGACATAATAAAACCTGCATGTAAAAATAAAATTAAATTTAAACATTCAGTTAATTTTAGTGAAACAGTGAGCACCAAAGAAGAAACAGTAACATCAGTGTAAACGAGAGATGAAAAAAAAAAAGCGTATGGAAACATTTTTAATCTAATTTCCATCTTTGCTGAGCAAGAGGTTTTTGTTTGTTTTTTTTTTAGATTTTTTTTGGGATAGGACAGCTAACGCGTGACGGGGGAGACAGAGATAGGGAACCGAGGCCGGAATCAAACCCGCGGCCGCTGCGGCGAGGACGCAACCTCTGTACATGGGGCACCCGCTGTACCAGCTGAGCTACTGAGCAGCAGTTTTATGTGAAAGGAATCAGAAGCCCGTCCCGAATCGACACCTGTCCCAAATATCAGCCTGTTGAAATAGGGTCCCAGGAAGGTCACTGATGATGTCACTGATGATGTCATGGCATCTCACCTGGATGAGCCCGGCGGCGGGATGTCTGCGCTTCTCAAAGTGCTTCTGTCTGTGCTGCTCCTGGACCTTCAGAGCCAAGCCCGAACCCAGAATCCCCTGCAGCCAAAAAAATACAAAATAATAAGAGGAGTCAGCAGCAGTCCTGCCTCTGCAGCTGAGCGAGCGTTTAAAACACCAGAACCGTCACAGAGTTCGTCAGAAAAAGGCTCCACACGCTCTGAGTGCTGCCTAAACGGACAGAATTTAACGCTTTAAAACCAGGAGTGAAATCACTTTTCTTGAGCTGCTTTAGACGCCTTTAACGTGCATTTCAACCCCGAAACCCTGAGACATTAGATTTTTTTTTTAAGGGGGGAAAATGCAGTTAGCAATGAGCTAATTGTAAAAAAATGTTTCACAAAATGAAAGAAATTACTAGATTTAGAAAATCATTTTCAAAAAGCTAGGGAAAAATGTCTAGGGAAACTACTTTCTAATTATCATTATTACATATTAAAAATTGTCTTACTGAATTATCTTAAATTTTTAAAAGTTAAAAAAAATTTAAATCTTACTGAATTATTCTGAATTTTTAAGCACCTTTTTTAGATTATTTCCTCATTTGTTTGTTTTTTACTTCATCATTTATTTATTTTTTTACTAATTTTTTACTAATGTACTTTTTTTAATAATTTACTTTTTTTAAGTACTTTTACTAAATGGCCCAAGAGTGAAATGTGGATGTGAGGGATACTTACAGGGTGCACTGCCACGCTAAATATGGCAAAAAATCTAAGATAAAATACAATAAAATAAATTCTGGTCACATCATAATTATTCTACATGTTCAAGTGATTGCTTAATTTAATGCTTAATATTGCCCGTTTTTTGTTTTTCTCCAGCATCTACCTGGAACATCTGACAACGTACATTCAAACTCGACTTGTTTTTAACGGTGTGTTGTGTTTTTTCTGTTTCTGCGCTCTCGACGTCGTTAAAATGAAGGCTTGCCCTCAATAATGAAATATCGGCTATTTTGGAGCTTTGAGAATGTTATTTCTGTTTCGAGAAATGAGCCAAAGCGATGCAGAAAAACGGTAAGACGTGCTGCACAGGAAGCGTACTCACTGCAGGCAAAGCGAAGAAGGACACTCCGATCAGAGCAAAAGTGCCAGCTAACAGTCTCCCGGCCCACGTCTTTGGGGTTTTGTCCCCGTAGCCGATGGTGGTCAACGTGATCTGAAAAAGAGCCCAATAAAGATGACACTTCTCTGTCAGACGTCTAAAGGACCGTTTGAAGGTTTGTCAGCGATAAAGTGCGACAGGAGATATTTGTGACGGCAGTAAAAGACGGTTATGGCGCTGTTACAGTCTCAGTGTCCTTCTGTCTGCAGAAATGTCCAGAAGCTCGTCCGTGAGGCTCGTCAGTGAAACTCGTGTGTGAGCGGCGCTCGGCTCTGTGACCGACACACAGACGCTGAAGCGCCACACGAAGGGCAGTTCAGTGTTTCAGAGGGTCACGGCCTCATCCAGCTGGTGACGATTCAACATCTCGCTCAAGGACACTTCAGCAGGGCAGATGCTCGCTGTCGTAGGGCCCGACCTCTGACCTCTGGAGCTGAAGGACGGACTCATTAACGAGGCTGCGGGAGAGTTTCTCTGACTGGAAGGTTTTTTTTATCCGAGCGTGAAGCTTCACCAACGAGCCGCCGCCTCACCAACTGATTTTATTTTAGTCTCTCAGATCAAATCTTCTAACACAGTATGAAGATGTTCAGCAGCTGACTTTGAAGTTTCCCGATGACACCTGAATGCAGCACAATTATTGAAAACTGCTAATTGTTTTTTGGCAGAAATCCCAGATTTGGATCAAAACGTTATGGGTTGATGATTTGGCTGAGCGCAATCTGTCGGCCAAACTGCGGCCAAATCCACACTGACCTCTGAAGACATCGAACCGACAAACTGGCAGGAAGAAAGTACAACCTCAGAGAAAAAACATCTAACAAGTCATCAATTTTACATTAAAACATGACAATTAATTTCACTGTTTCTTCAGTGCAAATTCATTTGTTTTAGGAATTTGTTGGAATGAGTTTGTATCAAAGAACCTAAGACCAAACATTGGGCCTCATGCAGCAATATTCTCTGAAATTTCTCATATTTTCTCGTAGTTTTCTGGTATGACAAAAATAATAATGAACTTTTTAGACTTAGACAAAGCAAAAGTGATATTTGTCAGTAACGGTGCTACAGACAAATCAAAAACCCAGCAATGACGACACGCGTGTCAGCAGCAGTGAAAGAAGTATTCAGGTCCTTTACTTAGGTAAAAATACTGTAAAAATACTGGAAATAATAAATATTTACTAATAAAAGCCCTGCATTGAAAATGTGTGTATGTACGTGCAATCAAATAAAGAGGTTTAGGGTAATGTACGTACCAGCCCCCACCACAGCGCGTCGGCGTAGGTGTCAAAGTCCTGAGGTTTGGGCTGAGCGGTGGGGTTGTCGTGGTTGGACACGTCCATGGAGACGTCGTCCTTCTCCACCAGGTAGACCAGGAAAGACGCCAGGATCAGAGACAGGAAGCCGATGTACCAGGCTGTGATCAGCTCCTACACAAACACGAGCATCATTAAACGTCCACTGACACAGATTTCTCTGTCTCAGCCAACGTTAAAGAGACTGTTTTCCCAGTCTCAACCATGATTTTATTTATATTTCAGAGCGTCCCTGTCTCCAGTCCAAGCTGCGTGCTGGAGGAGGTGATTTCAACTGTAAGTTTATTTCCAAAGTTTGCAATGAAGTCCTAGTCAGGCACAAATATCCTAAAAATCCTAGAAATGTCCTAACATCAGAAAAAGGTCCAGAAATCCTAAAAGTTCTAACATCCTACAAATGTCCTGAATTCTGAGATATGTCCTAAAATTATAGATATGTCCTAAAATTATAGATATGTCCTAAAATTCAAAAAACATTCTGAGATCCTAGAAATGACGGCCCCGTCGAAAACAAGATGATACATCAAACATCTTCAGATATCAGTTTATTCTTTCAGTGTAACCGAGCTGGAAATCACTACACCTGAACTCAAACCACGTCCAGTGTGTCCTACAATCCTAAAAATGCCCTAAAGTCTCGATGCTGAGCGGGTCTCTGGTTCAGGACTCACATGACCTGAGGGACGAAGTTCACCTGTTTAGTTTTTTTGAGTTTTGCGTCATACCTTACTGTGAGCGTAGATGGCCGAGCCCAGCAGCTTCCAGGTTCCTCCTCTCCGGTCCATCCGCAGCATGCGCAGGATCTGCAGGAAGCGCAGGCTGCGCAGGGACGTGGCCAGCACGTTACCCTGGTTACGCACCGCCACCACCGGCACCGAGGCAATCAGCACAAAGATGTCTGAGCACAGAAAGATCCAGAAAAGATTCTCCGCGTGAGGCTTTTATCAAACCTTTAACGAGTCTGACCCGATGAGTGCGATCTGGATTAGCTCCTAATAAGAGCTGCGCGAACAGAGACGCTGCTGAGATCACGTTAAAAAGAGTAATGGAAAACACACACATTTACTCCAAACATACACACTTTAGACACACACAATCACAAACACACCTCAGCATTTGCTCATTCATCCAAATTTTGCTTCTGGTATTTTTTTTCCTTTTCACTCTTATTCCTTTCTTTCTCAAAAAACAAACAATACTCCCCTACAGTACTACTACAGTACTTCTACAGTAATCGTTCAAATGTCGACCGCGCACGACCACAGTTGGTCTCAACACTTTAGACACAAACGACAACAAAAAGGCACAAAACAACCACAAAGAGACACAAAAGAAACTTAAAAAACATCTACCTGCACCCACCCCTCCCCCCCGTCTATACCTCATCCTTCTGTCTTTGTTATTGCAAATAAAAAATAAATAAATAAGAAAAAAAATACAATAAAATAAAAAAACACTGAGTTGAAACATGTCAGGGGCAGCTTTGTGCTTCACTTTGCCGTAACTGCACTCACGCCTTTTAACGGTAAATTAGATAACAGGTGATGAAGTTTTAATTCCCACTAAGTGTCACTCAAATAACATCACAATTTAAATTTTTGATGGTCGTGATTTTTTTATGAATCCGCCTGTTTACCTAGAATACAGAGAGGTTTGCGGGCGAACTTCAGCCTCCCCCTCCATCCTTTGTAGCGACAGCAGCATCCGGCCGCCCAGATCCTCAGCGCAAACTCGGCTCCGAAGATGAAGATGGCGAAGGTTTCCTGCAGGGGAGAGTCAAACAGCAGCAGGATGAGAAGGGACTGCTTTGGGATGGGCTACATCAAAATCTCAACACGGACCGTCTTTGATGGAATTATTTTGTACTTATTTTTGTTATTATGATTCCTCAAAAGTGTATTCTGCTTCATCCGTATCTGGATGGATTACTGAACGGGCCACACGGGCCCACTGGACACGGGCCCACTGGACACGGGCCCACTGGACACGGGCCCAGGAGCCCAGAAAGACTGAAAAAGACTACTAAAAGATGCAAAGGAACCGCAAAGAGACACAAAATGACAACAAAGTGATACATCATGTCCAAAAAAGAGAGAAAATGACCTAACCCCCCACCCCACACACAAATGACTAAAAAGAGAAAACCCCAAAGAGACTCAAACAACTATGAAAAAACACAAAACAACCACAGAGTCACAAAATGAAAAAAAGCAAATAATTACCTTAAAAAAGACACAAAACAAACAAAATAGGCACAGAGTTGCTACAAAGAGACACAAACGACTACAAAAAGACACAAAATTACCTCAAGAAGAAATAAAACAACCACGAAGAAACAATTTCGATAGACACAAAATGACCAAAAGACACAAAACAACCACAATGAGACACAAAGTGACCACAAAGGGACAGAAAAGAACCAAAAAAGACACAATGTTCCCTCAAAAAAACATAAAATAACAATGAAGAAAAAACAAAAAATTAATGAAAAGACACATAATTACACCCCCCCACACACAAAACAACCAAAAAGATACAAAATGACCCCAAAACACACAAACAACCACAAAAAGACACAAAATGCAAAGCCTGCCTCTTGTGCAGGTGTTCTTTAACCCCTTCAGCTCAGCCATCACAGAGTTATGCTGCAACACCGTTAAAAATCTTCAGATTCTAATAAGGATAAAACATTTATTGGGCATATTTTTGGAGAAATGTGGATGCAGCCAGAAAAACATGAAGTCTTTGGTCTGAATATTTGACTCTGTGTAAACATCATTTATCAATAATGAGGAGCTGGAACTAAATAACAAACAGTATTTTTACAACCTTAAAGCTACTTCAGGAGAAATAAAAGGGGATGAAAAGGATTTAAGGAGCCGTATGAGGCATTGAAAAACAAATGTGGTTCAGCACAAAACTGTAGAAATCCCAGTTGTCTCACCAGTATGACCAGCCAGTGTGCAGACACCTTCTCGTGCTCCCTGAATGTCGTCAGTATGGCCAGAATCAAACAGCCCAGAACGATCAGAAACCTGCGGAGACACAAAACGGCAGACGGCTCAGTGCACGCAGCGGCGCCAACGAGACAGAAAAACACTGAAAAGTTCATGCAGATGTTCACTTTGGTTTACTGGAGGTTCCCAAAAACAGCAGAGAGAAAACTGCGGCTGCAGCATTTGTCGGTTAAAGCTCTGAAACACGCTGCCTGTAGATATCAGAGAGGCCGCCTCGCTAAATATTTTTAAAAAGCAAATGAAACTTATGTAACTCACTTTTATTAATATTATGTATCTATAACCTCTTATTAATAGATAGCTTTATTAATATATGGTACCTTGAATTGCACTTAAGTCTTGCTCTGCACTGTTTTGACTTTATTTTTTCCCTCTGTATTGTATGTTTTGCTTTTCTAACATTTCCTCCTGTGTGTTGTTCTGTGTGTTGTGTGTTGTTGTTTTTATTTGTGTTGTGTTTTTCTATTTTTTTCCTGTGTGTGTTTTTGGATTTTAAGTGTACAGCCCTAATAATAATAAGTGTTATTATTATTATTTTCATGTAATGCATTTGGTGCATGTAATTTTTTTTTGTAAAACATGTTGGCTGCATTTCTTGTATGAAAAGTGTTATACAGTTAAAGTTTAGTATTACTATGATGATGTTCTACCATGACGCAGTGTCCATATGTCACCAGTAGAGAGCGCCACATTTCTACTGTTCAAATACGACATCAGCTGCAGAACAATAATAACACATAAACTCTAAATATTCTCCTCTCTTCTATTTTTAATTTTGCATTATCTTTTTTTAGTTCACATCATTTTGAGTAAAATGGCCTTTTTGGACACAGCTGAATAAATCACATTTTAATGAAATGCCACTCGCTGACAGCTTTTCTGTCAAACATATTTTGGGATATCTGAGAGCCACTGAAAAGAGTTTAAACAGCACTTCTGAGCAGCTGAAGGAATCAGTCGCTTCTTTTCAATAAACTATGTTTGGCTCCCTGACGGGACGATGTGCTGACAGTGGTGGAAGAAGTATTTCCTGAAGTAAAAGTACTCATACCACACTGAAAATACTCCACCACAACTACAGCCACTACCATCAAAACTTTCTTAAGTATGTAATCAGCAAAATGTACTAGTAGTAGTTAACCCTTTGACACCTGTCACCTGTGACATAATTTTGAATATATAATTTTATATAATTTAGTTTTTTGGACATTATCCCCTCACTTTTTACAATATCTAATAATGCCCATCAGCTAACTGTCAGATTATTTTCCTTGTCACGTTTTACCTTTTTCTGCATTTTTTGGGACATTTTTGCAAAGTTACTCGTTTTGATTTTTTTTTTTTTTTTAAGAAATGAAACCAGTCTTCTCAGGCCTCAGAACTTTAAATGCTCATGGAAAACATCTTAATGCAGCACAAGAAAACTGCTGTTGCTCCAGGTGTTAAAGGGTTAAAGTAAATGAATAAACTCTGCAGTAAAATGTTTTCCACCTGTAGTATTTCTGGATGAATCTTCCTGCTGCAGTAATATGTCTGTGTCATTTTCCTGCTGTAGATGTTTACGGTTGCGTTCATTTTAACTTATTTTTATATTGTTGGCTGATTGGGTTGACCCCCATTGGGTATTTTTTTTAAGCTGGGGGGAAAATACTATTATATATTATTATTTTGTATTATATATTACAGCAATTGCATATTTAAAATGATGTTACAGAATTATTCTAATTTTTAAGCACACAGTTTTTCAAGTATTGTTTGAAGTTTCTCTTTCTTTCCTTTTTTAATTTTTTTATGTCACTTTCTTGTACTTATTTTTCCTTTCTTCAGCCTTTGCTTATTGTCTTTATACCATTTTTTTTAATCAAGCTAGTTTGTCCTAGATGCTTGATGTATTACATTTTCATTACATTTATTATGTCCTGAACAATTCTGGGTGGCAACGTCCACATATTTTTGGCCATATATTGTCTATATTTCAACATATGGAAAAAATGATTATTTTCATCTTCACTTCATGCATGTCGGCATGAACACGTATGCATAAGGATGTATAATTGGTTATTTTCACAACATTAATTTTCCTCTGTGCTCCACCATCCTACACATTCAGTTTCACACACTTTAATCTTCAATTCTGAAATGATGAATGAGCTACTAAAGCTTCTTTTTTTTACCCGTACATCTATATTTAGCCCTTTCAGAGCTGAAATTAATTGGATACACTCGTACAAACGGCTATTTTAATTTCCCTGTGCACTGGAGCACACCCTGGCTTTATTCCAGATCGTCTGGAGTTAACCACCCTGCTATGATATATGACGTGGAACCGCACTAAATAAACTCAACCAGCCGCAGAGCCGCGCAGCAACACCGCCAATTAACATTTAGCCAGCGCCGCGTGTCCAATATTCTCTCCGGCGTCACCTCAGCGGAAAAATGTTATTTTGTTCTTTTTCAGCTCGTTTGACAGAAACGCGCTCCTCCGGCTCAGGTCGGCTGCAGCTCTCAGAGCCGGCAGGACAGAGAGGTGCACTCTGGGAAACGCGAGTTTCTGGAGGGGAAAGTTTTACTGACTGACTGTCATCCACAACAGTGAGCACACTTTACAAAATGTTTATGTCGCTGTGTTTCACCGTGTGTGTGTTAACCTGCGGGGCAACAAATGACTGTCAAGTTTCAACGTTCAGTTTAATGTTGAATTAAACCAGAACTTCCTCCACAGTTTTATATAAATACCGAAACAACAGACGAACGACGAAAGGCCGGCCTACGAAAGCTTTCACGTTTACGAAACTTTTCTCCCTTTTCCCCGCAGCCCCCTGACAGAGGTCCACGCTGAGCCCGTAATGTTGTCAAATCTTTGAAACTTGAAAAAAAAATCCTAGAAATATCTCTAAAATCCTTGAAATGCTCTCAATTCCTGCATATGTCCTAAAATCAGAGACATTTCCTAAAATCACTGAAATGCCCTAAATTCCTGTCAAAAAATTTAAAAAACGTCCTAAAATCCCAAATATGCCCTATTTCTAGAAACCTCCTAAAATCCTAGGAAGGTCCTACAATCTGAGACTGTCCTAATCTCCAAGAAACTTCCTGAGATCCCGAAAAGGTTCTCAATCCTCGAAACATCCTAAAATCTGAGAACTGGCCTAAAATCCTAGAAACATATATGGGGCTGCAGGTTGAGGACACGTGATTTCGGACACATCCCATTCTGGCTTTGTCCTTCGTCTTAGCGTGTCATTATGTCCTAAATGCACGAACACAGACGAGCACTGATTGCTTCGCCCTTTGGCCCTTTTCCTCCACACCTGTCCCTGAATCATTCATGGCCCGTCGTGTTGCCATTAGGCGCCGCTGACATCTCGGAGGAAGTTTGTGAAGTGCTGCAAAACCATAACAACATGAATATTTTACAGCCAAACAGCCGCCAGAGTTTTACATAATTCACCAGAAGGAAATGATCGCTGAGAGCAGGGGGCTTGACTGACGTCTGCGTTCCGGGTGTGTGTTTTTGTCTTTGTCTCGTCACGGTGTTTTAACACACTTTCCACCCCCTAAACTCAAGCATTTTCTCCTCAAAGTTATCCAGAGGACAGAGATAATCCTGGAGCGAGCGGAGGGAGATCGATGTTAACTCGATACGATCCAACAGATACTGATCTGCAACACAGGCGGCTTCCTATCCAGCTTCAAATAGTTTGTTCAATACGACCCACAGAGCGACGTCGATGCCCATTACACCTGACACATCAGGAGCAGCGCCGAAATCAAAGGAGCACCGTCAGGACAAACACTGTACAACATAAACATTTTCTTTTTAGCTTTAACTGGAATCTAATTTCTAGATTCTATAAATCAATAAAAACGGACACACACACACACACTCACGCACACACACACACACACACTCACACTCACACACTCACACACACACACACACACACACTCACACTCACACACACTCACACACACACACACACATTTAAACAGTTTTATAAGTTCACCCAGCTGGCAATAACCGGCCCTAAAAAACACTCTGAGAATGGTCCAATGTTTTAGTAATGTTTTTTTTTTAAGTTCCCAAAACGTTCCTCTTAAAGTTAGGATATCATTCTCTAAAAACATTTTTTAATTAAAATTAGGGTTGCAAATTGTGAGAACTTAAATATAACATTTTGCTTATTTCAAACAACAGCAAATGTGTTTTATCCTCAAAGCTCACAGCAACATGCTGCATATATATTTAAAGTATTTCATACCCTATCGATTAAATTTCACATGTTCGTTTCCCTAATTAAAAAAACATAAATATAACAATACAAAAAAGGTTAGAAGCAAGGAGGAAATGATGCACTCGTCCTGAGGTGACCCCCACACCTCCCACCGCCATCGACACATTCATGTGACTGCAGAGAAGGTTGTAAAAAATATTTGGTAACGTTTATTTGCACAAACAAGAATCAAACAGCGAGAGTCCAACAAATGTGCCACACACACCTCACCAACATCCAAAAAACCACCGAGACACACGAGGCGGGCTTTTCATTAACCCTCAAATTGAAACTGCAAATAGAAAATACGCCAAATGGAAACATATCAATAAAAAAAACAACTCCGATTTATTGCAAATAAAGTTTTATGCTCAGACGAGGTGGTATTTCAGGCGATTTCAAAAAGCAATGCTCTGCAAAACTGCATGGAAACTAGGGCTGCGCAATTAACCGAATGTTGATTTCAATTTTTAATTTGGGCTACAGCAACAATTACAAAAACAAAATTTGTTTATGTTTGTTTTATGTTTCCGTTTTGCAAGTGTACCCTCATTTTGTCACATTTTTGTCCCTCCTTCTTAAAAATGACAGTAGCTAGTTGCTCGCAGGTGAAGAGTTTCTGTTGTTGGTCGCGTTTCGGACTTTTGGAAGTCATCGTCAATCATATCTAAAATCATGTTAGAGAATTTTTTATTTTATCTGGTCATTTCCTTGTTTTTACTTTTCTTTCCTTTTTTTTCTGATTTGGGGTATTTTTTTCCAACTTTTTTACCAATTTCTTGCAATTTTTTGGGTCCTGTCTTTTTAAGTGGCTCATTGCCTTTTTTTGTCAAATAAAGCCAATTTACACAGGTTTCAAAGGGTTAAATAATCTCAAAAATGTATCAGAAATCACTTCAGTCCATTTTTCTGTGACTGAAAACTCAAACTGAATCCAGGGAGGTGAGCTCAGACGTGATATTTCCATCAGTTAGACTTGACTGCAGCCCTGGATGGATGTTTTTTATGTGTTATTAAAGGTCACGTGTCGATAACGATGAGAGCAGCCCACCTGCACCGCCTCTCTTTCTCTCTCTATTAATCCACTTTATATCCGCGGGCCCCGCTGAGGCTCGGCCCCGCCGGGCTCCCGGTGCTGATTTCACCCCTGAGGATTCCTAACAACCAATTTGCCGGCGAGATTCAATAAAGAGAGTGCAGACGATGCAATTCTGACAGTTAATTTGCTCGCCGATATGCAAACAGTGGTGGGAAAGGACAGCGAGCAGCACGCCGTTAATGACTGCAGTCACAAGGACGAGATGAGAGACACAGCCGAGGAGGATCTCTGAGAGGAAGCGTGGAGCGCCGCCGAGTCAAACGCCTCCGACACGCCGAGATAAAGCCGATCAGGCCCGGACGGCAGCGCCAGTGTGACAGACGCACTTTCTGGAACTTTTGGAATTTCAATATCTCAAGGAAAATCGGATTCATGTGGAAATAAAACAAAAACATCATCCACACCAGTTAAAAATCACATAATCCAGCCACCGTCAGGTTCTTGGCTGCACGTAACGCACGGCTTTAACGCCAACTCGTCTGATGAATCTTACGAGCTCCACAGCGAAAATCAATCACAGCAACAAACGGCAGATTTCTGTTGTCTTTTAATATTGATAATACACAACATTTTTCAGAAATTCGTAAAAGGGCCCTTAGAGTCGACAGATCAGCACTTCCCACATATTTATTTATTTGTGGCAGCCTGCCACCATTAAAACACCTGCTGCCACGCATAGATTATATGTTTTTGGAGCTGGACTGCTCATGAGGAGTGCTGCTGGAATATAGGGCATTAATATATGCACAAAAGGGCATTTCATTAAAAAAAAAAAATCAAAAATGTATGAAAAAATAATCAAATTTAATCAATACAATACAATAAACAATCAAAATTTCAAGAAAAAAATAAAAGAAATGAAAAAATCAAGAAAAAAAATTATTTAAAAAAAAATCTGAATTTCTAGAAAAAAGAAAAAAAATTGCAAAACAAATCATTTAAGGACATTAAGGACATTATGTAGGCCATCATCAACACACACTGAGTCAGATTTAAAAGTGAGCAATATATATATATATACATCTTAACAACTTCCAACTGGCACGGTCCAAGAAAAGACCAACCACAAAACTAACGTCCTAATATCGGTCTCCCTGTCCTCCACAAAGACGTCTTCCCCCGCCCTCCTGCACGCCCTCACGCTGGCCTCTACCTTTATTGACGACTTAACCGTCGGATTATTTACTTCTTTATTAAATCTGGACGGAGTGCATACAGCCTGTCAGGAACCCTGTCTCTCAGGGGATACTCCGGCGACCCCGACACCACCTCTCAACCTCGCCAGGAGGTCAGATTTGTCCACGTTTGCACTGATCCTGACAGGAGAGCATGCTGGGAGTGATGGATTTCTCCTCCAGCGGTGGGAGAGGAGAAGAGGATATTCAGGCTGTGATTTAGAAACTGCTGATCGGGCAGAACCTGGTGTTTGACCGGGAATATCCTGACCCCTGCATGTGGTGGCGGTGTGTTACAGAGTGTTTGTGTTTGTGTGTTTGTGTGTGTGTGTGTGTGTGTGTGTGTGTGTGTCTGTGGTGTGTGTGTGTGTGTGTGTGTCTGTGGCGGGGGGGGGGGGTGTTCCCATCCCCGTATCCAGCATCAACACGCTGTCTGTAAACAACTTCACTCTGACTCTCAGTTTATGGAGAAGGCTTCAGTTATTTTATGGTTTCATTTTTATTTTTCATAGTTGGACATATCTATCCTGATGGGAGATAAACCAATTAAAACAAAACAAACAAACAAGAGGTTTTTTTTGCTGTTGTAAATTAATTACTAATATATGAATATACTAATTAAAAATATATTTTTCTGGACATTTTTCTTTTTTTTTATCTTTTTTAAAAACTTTTCCCATTGCACTTCTTTTAAAATTGCTGCCTCCCCCTGTATTAAAAAAAAATTTCAAATCAGTTTTCTCAGGTTTCAAAGGGTTCAGCAGCTTCGGCGTCCGAAAGCAGCACAAAAGTCTGATGAAACTGACTGACCAGTTTCCAAAGGGTTAATACGCTTGGTTTGATTGAAACTGGCAGCAGGACTCGGCGGGAGCTGCTGCGACTGTCGAGACATGAAGCTGATCTGAAAACATAATTACAGTTAATGTAAAAACACGTGAAAGTGTCACGGCGAGGAGAGTAAACGCCAGCTCTCTGTGCGTTTACTTCCTCGCTGACTCATGCTTGAACAACACAAACGAGGTAATTAGTTAACTAATCCGATTCATTAGAGCCAATTACACAACATTTGTTCATTTAGGCGTCACGGCATAAAACGCCACAGCAGCAAATAATCCACATCACAGCGTTTCCTCTGCGAGCTGAAGAGAAAAAATGCTGCAGGAAAAGTCACGATGAGGTTGAGGTGTCACCGCGGCGTCTACCTGCTGGAGTCTGTGACTTTCAGAGCACAGAGCGTCCTGTCTTTGGAGCAAGCCAATCAAAACGCTCTCACAGTCCCACCATGAAGTCATGTGTGGCCCCGCGGCCTCGTGGGATCAAACTCAGCGGTTGGAGGGATCAGTGAGGCTCTCCGTTAATCTCTCCTTCTGTGCGTGCTCAATAAAGATTTATGGGAGCTGAGCGTTCGCCGCTGTGATGTGAGCGGCGACGTCACTCAGCCGTTTGTTTTTAGGATTAAAGTTTTCATGCTGTTGTTTTTGGTTTTGATGCGATGAACTGAGCTGATGAGTGAGGTCGCACAGGGTCGCTGCATCGCCGACGAGCAAATTTTATTTTATTTCGCCTTTATTTAAGCAAGTCAGCCTCATGAAAAGATTCCTCCCTGGTCGAGTAATCGGCAACTTCGCAAGATCTGTCCCAAAAATTTCATGAAATTATGAAATTTGGAAAATTACTGTGTAAAACTACTTTTGTACTTCCTATTTTGAGCTATTTTCATTGTACTTTTTTTTGCTAATTCTTGGGTCATTTATTCGTGTTTAAGTCAAATTTGTGACTCTGCACCTCTGCAATGGAGAACCTTTTTTATGACTCAAATTCCAGAAAAGCACACTGTGCTGAATAAAACTAATGGCAACATAATCGGGCGAATGTATGAAAGAAAGTACACCAAAAAAATAATAAAAACTCTTAAACACGTTACGCTTTATAAATCACATCTGGCTGAATTCTGTCAGTTTCAAACCTCATTAAAAATCTGGACTTTTTACTTTCATTAAACTGAGCTTTCAGATAACGTGACGAGCTAATGTTGGTATAAACTTCAGACAAAAACGTGGCGACTGAACGTGTCTCCGATTCTCTGAGCAGATAAAACGCCGCAGATCTATCAGCTGTTTCTGTCCTGTTTGTCAAATCACTGACTTTTCCCCCAGTTTCGTCTGCAGGCGAAAGTGAGACACTTGGTTGACCTCGTCTTTAGGGAGTTAAGGACCAAATCTCAAATCCTGAGTGCTAATTATCTTAGATTTCCTGACCGTATAATTAGGGTCATTCCAAAGGAAATGAGGTTCAGTAACGCCTCTCTGCCCGCTGCGTTACGGACGGGAAGACGAGCGGATGACAAATATGGCTGCCACAGTCACACTCGAGTGAAACCACAATGTTTCTGAACTGAGGCCGAACGAGGACGCCGAGAGCGGACAGATTACAGATTACAGAAATAAAGAAATTCTCATCAGGACAAGCTTTACTGATGAGAACAGGAGAAATATGAAAAAAGGAGAGTTTTGAGCCACTGTGAAAACAAAACGTTTCCATATTTTCAGATCAGACGAGAAAGGACAGAAAGGAAGGATGAAAAGGAAAGGAGGAAGAGAAGACTTAGAAAATACAAGAGGTGGTGGAAAGAAACAGCAGATGAGACAAGGAAAAATGAAACAAAAAAGGAAAAAAGGAAAGAAAAAATGCAAAAAGCAGATAAAAAAAGGAGAGGAGGGGGCCTCAAAAGCACAGGAAAACAAGTGTTGAAAGAGAGAAAGAGAGAAAAGAAAAAGAAAGAAAAAGAAAGATTCTTTTGAAAACATGAGGATAAAGGCAACTTTACAAAAAATGTCCCAAAAATTGAGAAAAAAAGTTAAAAAAAAAAATAGTGAGATGACTTGTTAATGATCTCAAAGTTAACAATAAGAAAATTTAAAAACTTTAGATTTATTTTTTCTTAAACCATGTTTAAGAAAAATGACAAACAAATCTCCTTTGTAGCTTGTACTAGGAAAAATGTCCAGCAAACTATCTTATTAAATCTTAAAATTATGTCTTTAAAATTTTGTTACTGAAATATGTTTATAATATATTTCAGTTTTTGCAAATCTCATGCTCAGTGAGCCACTTCTTAAGCTGATCATCTGTTGAGTTTGAAAGAAATCGAGCCAATTTGCTCAAGTTTCAAAGGGTTAAAGGGACATTAACGCATTTTAAGCGTGTAAAGACAACGTATTATTGTATAATAGAAGAGTATACCTGCGTTGGACGTCATTAAGACATAAGACGTGATGAAAAAGTATTATAGTAGTCTGACCGAGCAAAGAGGAGTAAATGTACTGTGCCAGAAAACTGGACTGCAGTACTGAAGTAAAAGTACTCAGTTACTTCCACCTGAAGCACCGTCAGCTTTTTGTTTTTGATCCATAGTTCCTAAAAGTCATCGCTCACTCATCAATCAATATTTGTGAGGCTGCATCACTCATCAATCAGCGGCGGCCCGCTGTGACACTCGTGGCCAGTCCTCAAGTTATTAACAGCAGAACGCAGTGATGATGAAAAATCACACTATTACTGTAATCCTCCCGGAGGGAAGCGCAGAGAGCCTCTCGCTCATTCATCCGCCTTTTTTTAATGAGCAGCCGTTCGTGTTTGTTTACCGGAGTTTTGAAACCAGATTTATTGACCCACTTCCAAAGGCATGAATTATCATCGCGCTCCGCGGGGAGCGAGCGTCACTACGACCAGCTGTCTCCGAGTGTCTGCGAGGGAAATGAAAATAAATGTCACGTCAATCCGCTTTCTGCCCAATACGTTAATGATGAGGCGGTTTGTGATTGGTGCTCAGAGGGAAGAGGAAGAGGAAGAGGAGTCTGTTCGAGCGGCCCCCCATTATACATCCATTTACCTCTTAAAATCCAAACCCTTGAAGGAAAATCGCCTCCAGCGAGGCTTAAAGTGATAGTTGTGGATTTTTTAAGTTGCTGTGTAAAAGTACTTATTAATAGTCAGTGTATTATACACGGTAACTGGCAGTCGGCGTGCTCCCGGTTTGAACAGACGAGGCGAACGCCTCACAGCTCTGCACATTTACGTGATGTTGGAAAAAGCCAAATTATTGTGTTAGTCCGACTCAAAGCAGACTTTTAAAATACAAGAAAACGTGTTAGTCTGACTGCAATCAAACGAAATCAAATTTATAATAATAATAATTTTTTTTACTACTTTTTTTACTCTTACTTCATTACTTACTCTTACATTTTTTTTTTGCTATTCCAAGGAAATCCAACTTGTACAAAAATGACCAAACTTTGCACACAGTGCCACGCCAAACTCCCTCAGCATCAAACACAAGCCGAAAGTCCTGATGGTGGCGTTACATAATTATTTTTGCCTAAAAAAAAGCAACAAAAGTGCATCTGCAAGCTGTGATGAGATGCCAATAAATCCCCCTGAAACTTCTGGATCTTTTGGGGAAAAAATATAAATAAATTAAAATAATTAAAATGAAATAAAATAAAATAAGAAACAATCAAAAAGTTCTAAGCTATAATCTGGTTTGGTGCATCAAATGGTAACAATTATGACAATAATGTCCGTTTTAAATAAATAAATGAATAACATTACAGCTTTTATCTAACTTAATAAACTGCAACAATCCTCGACTGTTTTTCCCCGACAGAGAAGAAGAAAGAGAGACGTAAGCTGCACACAATCAAAAATCACGCCATCAAACAGCCAAACAAATCATGACGTTGTAATGCAGCAACATCAGCCTGAATTTTCCTGTTACATCAAAAACACACATGAGCGGCAGCGAATGTACAAATCTGTGTTTCCAGGGCGATTTGAGTATGTTTCTAGGATTTAGAGGCATTTCTTTGATTTCTGGACATTTCTAGGATTTGAGGACATCTCGGGGATTTTTGGAAGTTTTTACGTTTTTAATATTTTTATAAGATTTAATGACAAACTGGGACCATAGAACATTTGAGGACACTCAGCATAAGTTGAGTATTACTGATTGACAGTGTAAGAGATGCTCGTTCATACATCCATATCCTAGTCTTTATATTAATTAACAGAGAACCTCAGCGTGTTTTGATTTTTCAGAAAGACGAGCAAAATAAACTCTACAAGAAAAAGCTGCAGGGCTCTCAGCCGGCTGGGATTTGGACTTTGGCTCTACAGAAAGTATTTCCTCCGTATTTATCGCTCTTTGACAGTCGTGTTGTCCCATAACAGCCAGCGGCGCGGGGTCAAATCAGACTCTGCTCAGGACCCGTCACCCTCGTAATTCTGCATCTGGCCTTCAGTGTTTGTCGGATGTTGGATGTCAGCTGCCGGGATGAGACACTACACACGGCGCGTACGTCCAACAGTCCACAGCTGCGTGATTCAGCGCGGCCTCCAATGAGCCAGAACCTTTTCACCGAGCGCGTGCGATCAGCGCAGAGCCTGACTGGGTCTCCGAGGGTTTCGCCTGCCAAAGGCTGTAATTTGTCACCTGAGTGCCCTTGAGGCCGGGGAAGCCATTACTGGCTTGGCAGGAAGAGGTGTGAGCAATCAGTGTCAGCCGGCCGACAGCGCCGTTCATTTTCACAAATACACCTCGGCTCGCTAACTCGCATCTCTGACTGTCTCTTTGTCCCTCCGTCTGTCTCTGTATCTGTCTCTTTGTCCGTCCGTCTGTCTCTGTCACTGTATCTGTCTGTCTCTTTGTCCGTCCGTCTGTCTCTCTCACTGTATCCGTCTGTCTCTTTGTCCGTCCGTCTGTCTCTGTCACTGTATCTGTCTGTCTCTTTGTCCGTCCGTCTGTCTCTCTCACTGTATCCGTCTGTCTCTTTGTCCGTCCGTCTGTCTCTCTCACTGTATCCGTCTGTCTCTTTGTCCGTCCGTCTGTCTCTCTCAATAAATAAGTCATAAAACTAACTACAAATAAATATAAAAACAAAAAAAATAAAAACTTAAATAAATTTTAAAAAATTAATATAAATGTAAAAACTTAAAATGTGACATGTTACAGCATGATCAATAAATAAATACATATAAAAACTAAATATAAAAACAATTTTTTAAAAATAAATTAATATAAAAAAATCAACCACATAACAAAGCTAACAAGACGAAGGGTCATTCAACTAAAATAACTAACTTTTAGTGCGTGAAGCTGGATAAATCAAGTTTTATAAAAAACTGTCATTTTTCGTGTGTATCAGAGACGAGTGTAAATAAAAATCCGGTGGGTGTTGATTTGATTTATGAGCTGAGTGTAAATGTCACGTGTGCTTCAGTGTATTCTGTGAGCTGCATGTAGAGCTGCAGGTCTGACGGAAACGTTTGCACCGCGACAGACAGACGTGCAGAGCCGCTGACTGACTCAGGCAGCTTTCATTTCCAGGAAGAGCAGATCAGCTGCAGCACAGCAGACGATGATCTGATTCCCACTAAATATTGATTTCTTTGACCTACAAAGATAAATCAGAGGCTCGTTTGGTCGTTTGCTTAGTTAGCTTCCAATTTAACGTTCATGTAAACAGACCTTGTTTATTTAAAGGGTCACTAGACATTGTTTTTGTAAAATCACATCCGTCTTGTCATCTTAACTGGGCGGTGCTGCAGGAAATAAGGAATAATGGAAATAAAAAAACTGGAGCACAAACGCAAACAGGAATAAACGAGTGTCACATCTTTGTCCTCTCCTGTCTCTTTGATTCATGCACAGTTTACTGATGTCATCTTTTTGGATTTGGGGTTTACATTTCTGCAGCTTTAAAGAAAATCTAAAGATAGTAAAAACTATATTCTCTTCACCTAGGACTAGGCGATGTGGAATAAAGTCTTATTACAATATTTTTCTCATATTAGTCGATATCAATATATATCACGATATACATCAAATCAGTATTTCTGTCGAGCTTAAAGGTCCTTTGACTCCTCAGTGAGATATGAAGATATCATCAGGTTAATTTTGGTTTAAATATTTATTTTCTGTCAGACATTGAACATGACAAATATACTGTAGAACAGCATCACCAGCTGGAGGACCTATTCTACTAAAACTCACAGAGGTCCAGTTACTAAAATGTCCTCCCAGCAAAGGTCCGAGCCTCAAACCTAAAATCAATATCACCATTAACTGAACATTTTACTTTGATTACATTAAAGAAGGATTATTTTGCTTTTTTTGTGGTTTGTTTTTTGCCCTCATAGTTCACTGACACAGTGTCATGTGACCATGGTGTGTTGGAGTGTAATAAACATGATTTATTATTATTTATTAAACTTTCCAGCATTATATCAAAATGAAAAGCTCCATCTTAAACAAACTTCAGGTAAATTGAAGCACATTGTGCTGATAATAGGCCAACCTCTCCTGACTGCAGGACTCTGACTTCTGTGCTATTATTCATTTTACTCAGGAATTAAAAACTTTTGAGTCGGCCTACTTCTCCTATAGCTGCCAACAGCCTGCCGACATTCACAGTTAGAGAAAGGCTGAAAATAAGCTCATGTGCTTGTGGCCCCGGGCCCCCAAAACTTTACATCTGCCCCTGGTAATAATAATGAGAGCTCAGCGCGAGCGGCCGGATGAGACACGGAGCGATGCGTCCTGCTGTTTCTATTCATCCAAATACTGATTAAACCTAAAACTAACAGAAGTCACTTTCCACCTCTGCAAATTTCGCGGCGCATTAACAGTCATATATGTTATTCTGGGAGTCGTTGGAAAAGTGTCAGTTTTGTGGTACGAGGACGTGCTGCAATAAACACATGAAAAAAAAGGCATGGACTTCAGCATGTCATCTTGTAAATGTACAGTAGCTGAAGTCTTTTTCTGACTTCTTACAACTAAGGTGACTATAAGTTCATTCTGATCACCGAGTATTTTCACAGCTTATTGCAGAATTAGAAATGTTAAAGTCATTGCAGTACATAGGAATAAAGCCGTGTGCAGTGTTCCTCTGCGGGAGGCGAGGTCACTCTGCAGTCACAGACTGGTTCATTAGAGGTCAGTTCACTGACGCTCAGCCAGCGGTGAACGCTGTCACTCACACTCTTAGCCCTTTCTCTGGTCAGGCAGAGGCTCGTTACGGAGGACAGAAGCCTCACGTCCACCTGACAGAGCCGGAAATCATGGCGCTCTGACCTTGGCCGGACAGGGTGGTGACGCCCGGAGGCACACTATTAATCCTGGAAACTAGTGCAGAAGTGTCCCAGGAGAACAGCAGAGACGGATAACGCAGACGGACAGGAAGCTGCAGCACTCAGAGGAAATGATCTTTAAGATTTTTTTTTTTAAAAAGGGGAAACTGGTATATATAGATGAGATGATGGTGTATGTTAATTATACTAAGCTCATGCCCACAGGCCAAATCTGGCCCCTGATAAGAGTGCCGGGCGGCCCCTCAACCATCTTGAACTTACACTCAAAAAAGAGCGATTCACACCGGGAATTGTTTTTGTCCTTTTGGTATCCATAAGGTGGCAGAGTGCATAAACATCATCAAAACAGAGCTTGTTGATTAAAAAGAAAAAGAACAGTGGAGTCCTGACATCCTAGCAACATCCTAAAATCTAAGAAATGTCCTTAAATCCAGAAAATGTCCTAAAATCTGATAAATGTCCTAAAATTCTAGAAATGTCCTAAAATCTGAGAAATATCCTAAAAACTGAGAAATGTCCTGAAATCTTAGAAATGTCCTAGAATCCTAGCAATGGCCTGAAATCCAAGAAATGTCCTTAAATTAGGGAAATGTCCTAAAATCCTAGCAATGTAAAAAAATCCAAGAAATATCCCAAAGTCCTAGAAATGTCCTAAAATCTAAGAAATGTCCCCAAATCCAAGTGTCCTAAAATTGTAGAAACATACTAAACTCTGAGATATCTCCTAAAACCTTAGAAACATGTATGAGGCTGCTGTGACTGGCCCCCTGGCCTCCCGTCATTTTGCGAAAGTGGCCCCCAGGCAAAGCCAGTTAAATGTCCTTGGTACACAGCGTTGTTTGTCTCTGCTTTATGTTTTGTCCACTGTTTGTGTCTTCAGGGTGAGACAATGCGACCGGCAGGGATCTTACAGGAGTAGCACCCAGCGCCCGACCTCATGTTTCCCAGGCGGTTTAAAGACGTGTGAGTTTACGGGCGCGGACACTTTGGCGACTGAACGTGTCACAGCACCAGATTAACGCTGGCGGCTTCGACACGCTCACACGAGGCTGCAAAGTTCAGGAGTCAACACGCTAACTGTGTCCCCAAAATGACACAAAAACATACTGAAACTGAAACTCTGAGTGAGGTCACATGACATCAGACCTCCTGAAATGCAACATTCCTGCGATGTTAAACACATCAAACTGCACGCTGATTGGGTTTAATTCAACCTGTGCTCATACAGTGACCTGAAAAGATGCATTTCTCATCTTTGGGTTGTAAATCTGTGTTTGTCTCGCAGAGTAATCAGCACGTTAAGGTGCTTCATCATCGCCACCCCCCCCCCCACTTCGTTCCATTAAGCCCTGGATGACATGCATTGTGCGTCTCCATGGCAACAGCTGTTCACTCCCCTCACGCTGGAGTATTCTCAATCACCATGGCGACACCTGCTCGCTTCCCTCCCTCCCTCACCGTCAGCCCTGTCAGGGATCACCAGTCAAACCTGTCTATGTGCGTTTCCATGGCGATGCTCGATGGCAGCCGCGCTGCGGGGTTACCGGGTTCAAAATGCTGTGCACGGTGGGACGTGATTGGCCAGGTTTTGAGGAGCGGAGGGTTTTGGAGTGGCGGGCTGTCAGAGCGTTTCCTCTGAGTTCAACAGCAGACGGCGAGCGAGTAAACAGAGAATCCTCACTGACGGCATCAACGTGTGCTTCTGCAGCGCCGCGTCAGCCCCAAACTGTCCACAAACATCACGAAAAATATCATCACTGATCCCCCGTTAATAAAGGCAGGGAGAAATAAAAAATATATACAATATAAAAGACTTATAAAATATATTAACAGAAATAGACAAAATATTATATATATTATGTATATATATATAGTCATTATTATTAGCAGTAGACGTCATCAAATGATTTTGTTCTTTTTATAGATTTTACTTTTATTGGTTTTTGTTTTTGCATGTTTATCCATATTTGTCATTATCATCAGTCCTCTTTCAAATATCATTTTGTCTCTGATCTCTTATTTAATTTTACCTTAATTTCTGTCTGGCCTTGGTTTGTCATTATTGTTTGTTAAAATATAGATAAATAAATAACTGAAAAAAAAAATAATGTGCCTGTTTTACCTACATACCTACGTATATTGATTTGTTCTGCATTACATTTTATTAAATAAAAGATACAATACAGAGATGTACTGTACATGGTGACACACTTTATTTAATATCTGACCTTATTTTACATTTTCAAGTTATCTAATATTATGTTCCATTAATTTTGAAATCATGATAATCAGTATAATTTTTTTTTTTTTTTACAAAAACACATCAAAAAAGTCATGCAAGATCCAAAAAGAACAGTCTGCACACTAGACGATGCTGCGATTAATATTTTTAAATTACCACAGAGATGTCTCACGCTCTTCATCAGACACGCTAAATTAAGACAATGTGACACGTTACAGCATGATGAGAGCGATAAATCTGTGCTGCGATATTGACCTGACTGGAGACGTGCTCTGATACGGAGACCCGCAGAGAGCCGTCGGGCCCCGGGGCCAGCGGCAGCCAACAGACGGAGGGCGTGATTGACAGGTTTTGAACCTCTGACTGTGTGAGCAGTCGTCTCTGTTTCTATCAGGTTGCACCACATACTCCGACACGGTCCACACTACCGCAGCCAGGAAAAAACGCTCCGCTCTGATTGGCTGGCAGAGAAAAGAGCGACTCATCACTATATCTCAAATGGAGTCAAAGCATCGCTGGAGCGACTTCTTGTCATCGCCACTTTAACTCCTCCGAATACTTTCACTTCAAATCTCTGGGATCTGAGAAAATTGGTTTGATTTTTTTAATGAAAAGGTGGAGAAAAAGCAATTAGCAACTTGGCAAGAAATCTCTGTCAAACTGAAAAAAAAGGTAAAAGGTGACTAGAAATCAAATTGCAAACTAGCTGTGGGGGCTGCAGATAAATTATTAGATTTTTTTTTTTTAATAGGGATATATAGGGAATAGGGACTATATTCATAATTTTAATTATATATTTAAAATTATCATTTTACAGAGAAAAAAATATATATATATACTTGAAATGTCCCAAAATCCAAGAAATTTTCCTAAAATTCAAGAAACGTCTTAAAATCCTAGAAATGTCCTCAAATCCAAGAAACGCCCTTAAAACCCAGAAATGAACTCAAATCTTGAAACATCCTAAAGTCCTTAAATTCAAGAAATGTCCTTAAACCTGAGAAAGGTCCTAGCATCCTAAAAACGTACTAAAATCTCAGAAACTTCCTTAAATCCAAGAAATGTCCTCACATCCTAGAAACAGGTACGGGGCTGCTGCGACCGGCCCCTGGCTTCCCGTCAATTTGCAAGAGAGGCCCCTGAGCAAAGCAGTTTGAGTGTCCCTGATATTCAGCACCGTATACTCCTGCTTTATGTTTCGTCCACACTTTGTGTCCTGAAGGCGAGACGCTGCGACCAGCAGGGATCTGTTTTCCTGCATCGATGAAAGCTCTCTGCTGGGAAGTCGCAGCCCCGAGGTCATCCTGGGATACGACCGGACTGCTCAGGTGTGAAAGAGCGAAATGCTCCCACAACAGTTTTTCTTTGTCATTTAAAAAATCTAAATGCCAATTTATCACAACACAAATTCCCTTTTTTATATTCAGCCTGAGAGAGAAGACATTAAAGTCACTTATTTTCTGTCCTGGAGGTGTCACGATCCGACCGGCAGGCGGCGGCTGTCTGTGAACACATGAAGACTATTTGCTGGTAAACACGGCCCTCGGGTCATACTGGGACGCTGGCAGAGCACTGGGGTATCAATAATACTATGAGCCCAAAGGAAATGAGAAGCTGTGCAGGAAACATCACACAGGAACACTAAGAGGCAGGGTGTTTGTAGGGGGGGCTTATTAGTGGTTTAGCCCAGACCTCTGTATGTGGGGCTTTCTATCATAACTGGGGGCTGTTCATTATTTATGAGAGGGGAGGGTGTGGGGAAAAATCTTTTTAAAAATTAGCAAAAAATTTAAGCAAATTTAAACATTTAAGGAGATTTTTTTTCCTTTTAAATTTTTTCTTTTTTTTAAAGATTTTTTTGGAAATTTTCTTTTTTAAAAATGTGTGATTAAGTTGTTGTTTTTTTTTTTTAATTAAAAAGGCTTTTTTTCTTTAAATCTCACCAAAAATTTTAAAAGGAAAAAACATCCCGAAAAGATTTTTAAGTAAACATGCCTCCAAAACCCTCACACCCACCAAACTAAAAATAGCAAAAATGACACAAGTTTTTATAGCTAGAAACTATGCACTGTCCCTGTCTAAATTACATTCAAACTTTACATGGGAAAAGAAAAATCGTCAAATATTCATATTTAAGGGTGGAATCTGATTTGACTGACATAATTGTGGTAGAGAGCGAATAAATAAAATATTTTATTTTATCAAAAAATGGAAGACATGAAGGTAAACTTGTTATTTTGAGCTCTTGTGAGAACGTGCACAACTCTGCGACAGTAAAAGGTCACATGTCCACGCTGATCCTCACAGCGGCGCCTCAGTGAGACTCTGCGAGGACGATTTTTGGGCCAGATGGATTCTGGGTGTAATCACACATAAATAAACCCAACTGTTCCCACCGTGCTGAGACCTCAGCTGACGACCCAGAGACGCCTTCGCCGCCGTCTCGCTCGGATTTATGACTGCACATCCAGTCTGTGAAAAAGCTATTTCTGCCACTTTTAACAGTTTATTTCCCATGATAACCAGGCGCATATATCACACTCGCCGAGCCGCGAGGGTGTGTGTGTGTGTGTGTGTGTGTGTGTGTGTGTGTGTGTGTGTGTTTGGATGGCAGAGTGTGAGGGTCTCCTCTCCTGGTGATAGGAGGAATATTCTGGAAGGAAATATATTTCTGTGCAGGCAGGTGGAGAGAGGAAAACCAGAATCATTTTGTATTTTTAGCAGATAGAAGAAGAGCGACAGCGAGGTGTGATAAAATATAAAATATATTGTCTGACGATAAAAAACCATCTATCATTTCATATTATGCTATATCGTTTATTTTGTTGTCATTATCTAATAATGCTTTGCTTCCGTCCACATGGCCGAGGGGCGTCTGCACCATGCACAGCACCAAAACAAACAAACATGGAGGACAGGAAAGCGATACTAAACGTTGGGAAGCAGCACAAGACACCGACACCGGCCAGGAGAGGGACGACTTTCTGTCGTTTGGACATGGTTTAGTACGAAATACTGAACACAGAACTACAGGTGGGTGAATATATGAAAACACTCAATGCATCGCGGCTTGTTCCACTTGTACGTTAAAACTGAACTTATTTAACTTAACTGAACTTAAAGACTGAACAACGAGTTATCAGAAAAAAAGACATTATATGTGTTTTTTACATCTTTACATTCTGCCCTGAACTAAACTGGAAGACTGCTGTCGACTAAATTCATCAAAAACAAAACAAAACAACAGTTAATTATCTAAAAATCTGTCATCTTGTCTTGCTGTTGGACCCCATAGAGGCCCTGACACCCCAGATTGGGAAACCCTGGTTCACAGTAGGAAGCCTTCGCGTTTGACCTCATGAGTTCCTCTTTCACTGCGTCAGCCCGATCGATGATCATCCCATCGCCGTAATGAAAGCATCGATATCAATAACATCATCGCAGCAGCATTGTTGTGTTTCCTAATAGCCTTTTTTCAAAATGATTTCCAGCCTTCTGCGGCGTTGCTGATGGAGCAGCCGGGCGGCTCCAGATCCATCAGTCGTCGATGAGATTTTGTGTGTGTGTGCAGGACTGACAGAATCAGGATCGCTTTATTCAGAGAGCAACAATGAAGACGAGTCAGTGCAGCAGCAGCGAAAACAACAACACATCCTGATACGAGACAACAACAACACGACCGCAGAGCACAATGTCTTGTTAAAGCTACACGACTGCAGGGTTTTCCCCAAAAAACAGACTCACACCACAATCCCTCTTATCATCCCTTCACTCTCAGTGTGTGACGGTGTATTTATCTGCAGAGGTCGTATTAAACTGCCTGCACAGACGACAGATACGGCAGTTTTTTATGCAAGGACAGTCTGATAATTAAATAAATCTATTCAAACTCTACACAGTTAATCCTTTATAACCTGGAGCGACATCACTTTTCTTTTCATGTGCTGCTTTCAGACGCCTTTCTCGATTATTTAAACCTTTGAACCGTGAACAAACTGGTGCAATTTCTTCCAAAAACAGACAAAAAGCTGATTGGTGTATAATGTTCCACAAATTGCAAGAAATTGGTAGATTTAGAAAATTATTTTTGATAAACTATATTTATGGTATAATTACATATTTCATATTATGCTACAGATTTATAGCAGGTCATTTTTTTAAATAAATTTATTTGTTTATTTATGTAATTATTTCTTTATGTATTGTTTACACAATTTTTCTTGCCAAGTTTTCATCTTTTGTTGGTCATTGCCTTCCTCTTTTGTTTAGCCAATTTGGTCAGGTTTAAAAGCATTAAATATTAATAGTACTGCTTTCACTGTGAGGATAAATGCAAATCTGTCGTCTCTGAATCCATGTAGCTGTGACAGTCCATGTTACATGTGTTTCATCAGCTGCTCATATATGCGAGGATCCACGCTGATGCATCACTGCACCGTAATCAGGATCTGAGACTGTGCAGACTGGATTAACCTACAGGCACTGCACATATGACAGTGTATGTTGAATGTGTGCAAACACCCTTACTGGTATTTGCAAGACCACATGTGCATCCAATGTCTGCGCTGCTGTCAGCATTTTTATTCAAGAAAGAAAGAGACAATACTGCAGGTCAGTGTGTTTAGCCTGTATGAGAGTCTTGTTATTACTAAAAGGAAAAACTGGTTCAAAACAGACATTAAGGGAGAAAGTTTTACGTCAGTCCTGGAGATCATGTTTTTGTGAAACATGACATCCGTTTTGGAGATGCAAAAGGAAGCTGCCTTGGTCCACTACAGTTCTCACTATACATGCTGCCACTTTTTGACATCATTAGAGAGCACCATGTCTGTTTTCATAGTTATGCAGATTACACACAGTAGTACATCTCTGCTGAACCAAATGATGCTGCAGCTATAAACTCCATCACTACCTGCCTGCTGGCAATAAATAATGGATGAGCCATAACTTCTTAAAGTTAAATGAGTATAAAACTAAGATCCTACTAGTGGGCCCTATAACAAAAACAGAAATGCCCCCTGGATTAAATCTGAAGTCACAAGTTTGGTGGTGTTATCCTCAATTCAGATTTGAGCTTTCGGTCCCACATTAACAAGTGACAAAAACATCTTTCTTCCACCTTAGAAACACAGCTAAAGTACAGCCATTTATAAATCATAAGATGCAAAAACCTGATCCATGACTTCAAAAAAATCAATCAAATTAAATCAAAGTACACAATATCCATGTACCAATTTAACAGGTCTCTTTGTACAGCATTTTTTACAACAATTTTTCCACCACACAACACTGAAAAAACTTAACTGAGGACGATCTCTTATTGTAAAATGTGCAAAATTAAAAAAATAAATAAATAAATAAGATTAATGAAGGCTGTAACCGTTTTTGTAAATATGCAGCAATTCACCTTATTTTCCGCTGCACAGCTATGATGAACACTACATCCTGACATCATGTGATACAAGGACAACATGACTTCACACAGAGTGGACACACTACTAATAACAGCAGAGTATTAATCTCAATCAAAAGCACGATGGCAGGTTAACCTCCCTGTGAGCAGCTTTACAGACCGCTCACTGACTGGACGGACAGAACCGTTTCCATGCACGTCAGCAAAGAGCCGGTGCGACCCGTACGACGTGGCGCAGCAGGCTGAATGGTCAATGTGTCAATAAATCCTCCGTTCAATGTGTCAGCATTGATTTGGGCGAAAAATAAAGCTGCTGACAATGTTTGGTCCAAGTGAAAGGCCAAAGTGTAAATTTGACAGCAGTCAACTGGAGTGTTTGTCAGAGTAAACGTTGTATAAACTTTGTTGTTTTAATATGTAGAAAAGGTGCAAGAAACTGTATTTTCCAGACTGTATTAGGGCCAAAAAGCTCTTTAGGGTTACAGTATGCCAGTACTTTCAAGTACTTCATACCCATGAAAGATTCAGTGCTGGTTTAGAGTAACCAGCAGCAGCCAAAACCCACATACTAATACTGCTCTCATGAGATGCTGGAAGGTCGTAGTTTCTGAGTTTGCGAGTCGTTCTCTTGACTTGGTTGTGTTCATGTGCTCTGAGGTCGAAAAGTGGGAGCAACTAGTGTGGTTTCTCAGTTTGTACAGAAACTGCACCAACCACTTTAACAGATACCCTAAATACTAGGGAAACTACAATACTCTCACTACTGATGTGGGGTTTTTTTTGTTTTTTTTTTAAATCATATCATTTTTCATCATATCAAGATCGTGCATGGCTCCACTGAAGACTCTTAAAGGAAGAGTACAGAGTGGCCAGTTTCTAACACATACTGTACACACACATTACACAGTTACATTACCACTGTCACAAGCCTTAGATAAGAATTCAATACTCCATCGCCATGAACCAACACAGTTGAGCTCGATCCAAATAACCCTACATGACAATAAAAGCAAACAGCAAAAAGGTCAACAAGGCATACAGACATCTCTCTATAGAGCTGCAGATCCACTGACAACATCTGACATAAGCACAGACTGACTCTCACCATTTACTATCAATCACTGCAACAAAAAGCCTGAGTGAAGTTAAATGTGCTTTCACTCACCAAAGCAGCTGTTTGGTTTGCCTGTATAGCGATAAATGACGTCTCCTCCACTTGGTTGGCTACCTCCTTCCTATGGCAAAATACATACGTTTTAATGCTCCCATGAGGTGGCCTTTCAGACGCAAAACTGCAATGGAAACACTTTTTTACTTTTATAGACCATATGAGGTGTAAGACCGGGTGGCAGCAATGCCACTTTCTGGATGCCAACCGCCATCAAACCCAGAGAAGAATGCAAAGCACAACAAAGTCACATGACATTTAATAACACATGACTCTGTATGTGTGGACGGAGGAAGGGACGGAGATCTTCTTCACTCTGATACAAGACAAAGAAATTACAGCAATATTAGATTGGCTTTACTGAGGCTGCAACAGAAATAAACCTGATGAAAATGAACTGGTTTAATGAACAGTGGTCCTCATTAATACGGGCGATGCAAGAAATCTAGAGACCACTTATATATATATAAACAATAAATAAAAAGTTTTTTAAAAAAGGGAATGTTTTGAACATTCATCGCCATGGTTACTAAAATGACATCGTGAGAGAAGTCGCATTATATCAGTCATCTCAAATCAAAACATAAGTTTTGCGCAAATCTGTGATGGAAACTCAGCTGCTGCCTCACAAATGCACCTGAATATTTGCGGGTTTAGGGAGTGCACCGACTCATCGTGGCCCCGCAGCGCTGTTTCACATTTTCCACGCAGTTAAATAAAAGTTATGTCAGGGTTAAACACGTACCTGTTCTCCACCTGTCTGCTGTCAGTCTGAGCGGCCATATTTACTCTTCAACTAAACAGTTTCACCTCTTTTTCCCGATGACTCCCGCTGCTCTGTTTCGTTATCCTGTCAGAAAAATGTTTTAAATCCTCGACCAGGCGCTGTCTCCACGAGAAAACAGAGGAGTGCCCTCTCCTCCATGCTAACCGTTAGCCGTTTTTCTTCGGAAAAACACTGCGCCATTAAATCCACCATTTGTTTCACCGGCAGTTTGAGTAGAACAGTGTCCCTGAGGCTGGCGGCCGCCCAGACGCTTTAACTCCAACTTCTCCTAAAAATGTAGGGTTTCAAACCTACAGTAAAAAGTCCACTTCATTAAATTACACAAGTTACAGAAGCTCGCTTCCTGCGGACGAGCTAAAGTTCACAGCTAGTGTCAGCAGCGCCGCCACAGAGCCAGCCAATCATCTTCTCCGCTCTGAAGTATTAGCCAATCAACGCTGACGTCTCAGATGACGCTAAAATGGGGCGGGAGCTCCGCCGCACGTCATCAAATGCTCACAAAGGAGCCAACCAATCACAGCAGCGTGTAGATTTTCGCAGCTCTTTGTTATTGTTATTGTTCGTTATAATACATGCATGCTGTTTATAACATCTGTGTTTACATACAGTCTCTGATCTGTCTGCATCATTCAGGACTGTGATAACGCAGCACATTATTTTATTAAAGAAATGGAGACAGAGTTTATTACTCACCACGTGGAGCATTTCAATGACAGGTGAAGACATTCACAGTGCTGCAGGTTAACTTTAGGTCATCTGCCTGCACTCTCTCTCAGAAATTTGATAACTCTGCCATTAAATCTCCATGAAAAGTGACTAAATTAATGTCAAATAAATCTAATGCAGTAAAAAGTATAATATTTCCCACAGAAGTGTAATGACATACAAGTATTAAGTAGTCCAATGGAATTACCCAAGCAAAGCTACCTCAAATTGTAACTAACAAGCTAGATTATCTGAGTAAATATCGACCGGTATCATTAATTTCTGAGGCAGCGACCCATCATTGTGCTCTGAGTAACTCCTCTTACACGCAGCACACTCAACTCTTCATTTCTCTTTCAGCTTCAACTGAACTAATTACTGAAGTGATTATACAAATGTGTGTTTTGTTAAATGTGGATGTTGTATCTACATTTGTGCTGATTTAAAAAGAGGTCTGGACATTCAGGCTGAATATTTACACATTTGATTTGTGTGAGTGCAGCCTATGTGGTTACTATATGAACCAGTGCTGTCAGATAAGGCTGAAATCCTCCATGTTAAAAAAAAATCTGACACAAACTTCACACTGCTGTGATTGGTCGACTCCGCTGTGAGCCAGCCTCCCTCCGGATGATCCATTCAAGCATCAATCCTCCGAGCTGGACAGCAGCTAACATTTATACAAGAAGCTCTGACCAACCCATCTATTGCTGTCGAGGAATCTGTGGTCTGATCTGCTCAAAATTCAAAGATTTGACTTCTTTTGTCCAAGTAGTGATAAAAAAAAGAATTAAAACTTCAGCCCAGATTAACAAAATCTGTCACCCGGGAAGATACTAATACTTCAAATGAAGCCACCTCACCCTGCTCAATACTGCACAATCAATCATCTATCAATCCATATCAATAACAGAATTCATCAAAACCGGTAAAGGGACAGCAGGACTGAGTGGGGAACTTACAGGACGACAGTGGACTTTATTATCATTTGTACAATCTTTTAAATCAGGTCCCTTTTTCATCTTTGTCCCGATTTAATCTCATCTCCTTTTTACCCGAGAAGACCTTTTTTCTTCTTCTGCGTAACCTGTGAAGAACATCCTGTTCCTCATTTCACTAATGCCTTTCCCGGAGGAAACGGGAGCACATTGTTTACGTTTTTAAACCAGTTTTCTAAATTCAGCGCCGCGCTGAGAGTCGGCGTCAGAATGAGTAATTCCTGTACTCAGTGAGGACTTAATTTACTTTCCTTACTGTACGTACACCTCTGAATATGATCATGCTCATCGAGAAGCCAAAGATTCTCTTCAGGTTATTTTCTGGCTCATTTTAAAATCTATATAAAGTATTTCAGTGAAAGTGCTCAGTTACTTTCCATCTATGTTACCTGTGTAAAGAGCAACGTGATACAGGTGCAAAAACAGATGACAGCGTCCACAATCACACAAAACTCAGAGGCTCAACAGTCATCACCTTGACATATTTGTGTGTACAAAGACACAGAAAGTGTAACGAAACAAATGGTGTCTGTATGTATATTACCTATATCAGCGTTCGCAGTTCAAAAAACATTTCACCGATATAGAGAGGGTCTTTAAATAAACCTCGACAGCAGAAAGACAAAAATTCTTTTGAATTTGGTGCAACATGAACAGAGAGAAAAACTACAACTACCAGAATGCACTGCACCGCACCAGCACAATAAATGCTCCCACACAAAATACGCTTTTCAAAATCAAGCTTTTTATATATTAACATGATTTTCTACTTTCATTGATTCATTTTTTTAACCAACATCAGTCCTAATCATAAATATTAAATACTTAAATTTAAACCTTTAAATGTCATTTTTTTGTCATGATGACACTTTGTTTAAAGATGAAAAACACAGAAAAAGAAATAATTTTTAACATGCTAAGTAGATTTTTTTGCTGATGGGATATGTCAGTGTGTGAGTGTAGCTGCTGACAGTCTGGGATATGTCAGTGTGTGAGTGTAGCTGCTGACAGTCTGGGATATGTCAGTGTGTGAGTGTAGCTGCTGACAGTCTGGGATATGTCAGTGTGTGAGTGTAGCTGCTGACAGTCTGGGATATGTCAGTGATCAGCAGCTACATTGACTGTGACAGGTCACCTAGTGGAAATAGCATGTATTTCCTCCATATGCCAAATATGGTCAAAATGACCTCATCAGGTGGAAAATAGTCAAAATGACAAATTCAGAGTCAAAAGCCCAGAATGACACCCAGAAATAATACAAGTCCTGTTTTTCTGCTCTGATGGCTGTGGGATCAAAAATGTCAGTTTGAATGGGTTTCAATGGAGCATTTTTGGACCTGAACAGTCTGAATGTAACTATTTAGTGATCAAAAATGTCAGTTTGAATGGGTTTCAATGGAGCATTTTTGGACCTGAACAGTCTGAATGTAACTATTTAGTTTCCACAGTGTATTTTAGACTTATTGTAGGAGCTGAGCTGCTAATTCACTGATTACACTCAAATACACAATCTGGACTAACTGTATGCCACATGAATGAACACAGCCAAAATGACCAAAAAATAAAGACTGAAAAGCACTTAAAATGCGCCAAACTGTCCCTAAGGGTTAAGTCTTACTAACGATGACGCTACTTTAACACAGCAGAAAGCGTCCAGAGGTTGACAGCAACTCAAGGACAGACATTAAAGTGCATCTTTTAGCTTGTTCAACCTGAGCGGCTCTGACACAAAGAGAATGAGTTACGATGACTAACGATGAGCTCATGGTTGCTGGTTTAAATCTCTGGTTCGCTCATAATATGACTTTTTTGCCAGTTCAAGTGTCACCTCCACTGTGTGAGACTGTATTTTCTACCGTTTTCCATTTAAAAGGCCATTCAGACATCATGTGTGTCCTCGGGGTGTGTTTAGCCTCCTGTAAAAGGTTCCTAAAATGAATCAGTGGCCTCTGTGAGGAAGCAGGAGGCCATTATGGACCGAGTGACGGGCAGCAGCAGCACCAGTTAAGGTGCTTCTGCCTGTGAATGACACCAGAAACTGCTGTTCAGTCCTGCGTCATCTGCTTCAGAGTCTTTTCTTTGCTCCCTGGTGGTCCAAACGCAGAGACAGTCTTCAAATGAATGTGAGGTGTGTATTTCATATTCTATAATATATATAAAGTAATGTTTTCATGACTAATAACAGTTTTCATGGTGTATTCACCTTTGGTGCATTCAGTTTGAACGCTTCTCAACTGCAACTTTTTCAATGTTTATTTTGGTAAAACACAAATTGCCACCTGTAAATTATGGAGTTGATTGCTTCCAAAAACACATGGATGAGGGTCTTATGGCAGGCCATTTATTTACTTGAGACAGCCCGAAACGAATAAAACGTCTGCCGCCACAAACAGACTTTTATCTTGTTTAGATTTTGTCAGCTGAATATTCAGAGGACAGCGGTTTGTCTGATGAGAAAATGAAACCGAAACAGTAAATTAAAAGTAACGCATCCACTTTGTTAGAAACTGACCTTCTCTCTGAAACATACAGTAACAGACGGGATCTTTTTGAAGGAGCATCTACTGTATTTTCTCTGATTAATGTTGATAAAGAGGGAGGATGCGCAGTGATTTAAGATTCAGGACCACTGGTTGCTTTAATGTCAAAGTTTGAATCGTTTCTGCTGGATGAAATGCCATCCTTGTTTGACCCAGCTAAGCACACAAGACGTATAAAGATCAGTTTATGTCCTGACTGCAAATCGTTCTGTCAGCTGTGACCCGAATCGAAGCATCTCAGACAAATAACAGCATGTGCCATTTTGGGCTGAAAACTGGGCTAATCAGATGCAGTTTTAAATCCTGCCACATGTGCAAACATCCCCTCAGAATAAAACATCGATAAGAGGCGGCACAGAGACTGTCCTGCCAGCGGAAAGCTACAGGTATCCTTACATATGCAGAGAAAAAAATTCCTAATTGCACCGTGTGATAGCCGTGTTTGAAGTCCTCTAAAAAACCTTCAAAGAGAATCTGTAACAATGATGACGGCAGCAGTACATCACGTCATCCCTTCTCCCAAAGCAGCCACAGCAACAAGCTCCCGCTCTGCTCTCCCAGACTTCTCTTTAAATGTCATTTATACGGATGTTTCTGGATCAGGTCGCAATAAAACAGATTAATGTGCGTTATTGCCGACATGAGCAAATAAACAAGATGAATATTAAACCACAACTTTTTCCATATTTAAACAGGCAAATATTTGCAAGATTTTTGCGAAATGAGTCTTTAAAATCATCTGGCTTTTTAATGCAATGCGAATGAGTACATTCAGCATTCACACCCAGGTCAAATGACAGTAGACACAAGTTTCTATCGCCTCCGATCGACATTGATGGGAACACAACACGCGGGTGAACGCGGTAATTTCAGCTCCTTAACCTGTGAGATGCAATGATGCACCGTCACTAATTACCCTCCTTCTCCTCCTAAGCGACGCTAAAACACAGATCCAAATTCATCCTCAGCGAGTTTGAAAGGGAGACTTAATAAGAAAAAGATAAATAACGAGAAGAAACTAGTGAAAAGTTTTCAAAGACCTCTGATCCTACTGCTGTCTACTGTTTACCTGTTCTCCTGCCTGTCTGTGACATCACACAGACACACAAAAACAGGACAATGCACACGTACATACGGACGCCAGCTGACAGAAATGCAGACTTGCTCCCCAGAGTTCAGTGACAGTGGGAATACAGCCAATCGCTCAAATTTACAAGGTTTACCCTGCTTTAAAAAACCCGCCTGCACACGCTAATCCCAAATAGCGGCCCCAATAATCTGCCATGCCGATAATCTGTCCATTCCTGTTAGTTTTAAATTGATTTTTTTTAAATTTAAATAATCATCATGGTTGGGCTCAACATTCGTACAGGAAGAGAACAGCAGGTTCTCAGGTGAAAGTCCACGGTTGCTGAACCCATCCAGCCCCCCCCCACTGCCACGGTGCAAAGGGTATGCTGAATTTAAACTCAGTGGCCACTTTATTAGGAACGATTGCGCAATCTAATGCAACTGCTCTGCCATTATATCTTTGCAAAGCTCATAATGTTCAGCAGTCTAGTACAACACCAATAACTGTGACCTCAATGTTTCACACATAATTAAACTGACATTATAGGCGTCATAAAAGTACTTTATGGCAGAAGAGTTGTACTGGACTGCCTTAGACTGCGCAGGTGTACCTAATAACAGGACAGTAATAGTACTATACTTTATAGGAGAGAAGGCACATCTCTGCCTAATTCAATTTAATTCAAGTTTATTTATAAGCCAATTACTGCAAATCGCCATTTCCCTCAGAGGGCTTTACAGCAAACAGTCCCTCTGTCCTTGGACCCTCACAGCAACTAAGGAAACGATCCCTCCGAAAAACTCTTAAATGAGGTCAATAATGACCAATTCAGTCAGTCATCTCACATGAAGTGAGTGAATTATTATTATTATGCGGGTGCAAAATACAGTATGTACTGAGACTGGGGAGTAAAGATAGTAAACTTTGATACAGAGCCAGTAAATGATCATTTAAGGGGAAAATGTAATCTAAAAACGTACAGTGCTGCTTTCTGAATGTCAATATGTGGGGTGAAGATTTAGATTTTTTTAAAGCTAAGAAAAAATGATCTATCTATAATTATATTCGCTCAATTATATATATTATTTATTTTAAATTATTTTACAGATTTTTTTTTTTAAATTAAGCATTTTTTTTTTGGTACTTAGTCTTTTTTTCACTTTCCTGTTGAAGATTGTTCAGTGACCAAAGTTACAATTAAAGGAGAAGATTTTCTGTCAAAACTTACAGTTTTTGTTTATCAATCCAGATAGCAGAGCAGAGATTTAGACCAGTCTTTTTTGTTAATCTATCAAAAATATCCAGAGAATTGTATATTCAGAATTAGAATAATTATATATTTTAAATAATTTTATTATTTTACAGAATTATTCTCATTCTTAAGCAGGTTTTTTTCCACGTAATTTCCTGTTTTCCTTGTTTTCCGTTGTTTGTTCGGGGTGTTTTATGGGGTTGTGCCAACTTTTAGGATTTTTTTTGTACTTTTTACTAATTCCTTGATAATTTCTGCTTTATTTCTTCTTCTTGCTCATTGCCTTCTTTCTATGTTAAAGAGGAAATCAAGCCTCATTGCACAAGTTTCAAAAGGCAACCAATCAACAGTTAACAGTCCAAATCTCTAAACTTGACCCAAATTTTTCCACTTTAGGTCTCCTGAATTACAGCTGAACCGTGATAGCGTGAGTGCCCTGTTTTACACTGAAAGCCGACCTGCGTCATGTTTTCCTTTTTTAAATGTCTGTGAGATTAAACGTAGGGCAGGGCCAGAGGACGTTTCTTCAAAGATTAGACGTGCGGTACATTACCTGCACGGCTCCCTCAGCTGCTGCCTCAGATCAGACACGTCTGAGTGAACATCACCTCTTAATGCACAAGTCCTGTCGTCCACCGAGAGCCTCGGCGGTGACGGAGCAGAAAGAGACGCCCCGCCGTGGCTCCGCACGATGACGAAACTCACATTACAGCCAGAGACAGAGACACAGGACTGCGTCACGATGACGAAAAACAGGGACGGAGGAAAAAGTCAACCTCAAGGAAAAGTTTAAAGACAAAAGAATAAAACCTCCTGAGTGAGACTTTATTAAAGTATCAAAAACTCACTAAAAAAATAATTAATAAAACTTCTGATCTGCATTAAACTGCGCAGAAGGATTTGTGTGCTGTGATGACTAATCTGAGTTTGGGGGTGTCGTGTTTTTTGACTGGCACTTCCTGGCACATGTGCGGAACATCCGGGGGCTCGGAGATTTCCACGCTGGCAGTTAAAGAAGAGCACATAATGTCCAGAGTGGGCCGCAGCAAACGCAGAGACAGAATATGTTTGACTAGTGAAACGTTTAATCACCGCCTCGGTTTTTACTCCCACCTCCTCAGCAACAGCAACACCTAAACGTCGATTAGGTGTTTCAGGCAACACAGCGCTGGAATAACTCCTTAAATCCTCTTTTTTTAAATAAAATAATAATAATAATGGAAAAAAGCTCCACTGCAAATAAAAGACCAACATATAACAATTTACCTCAGCATAACTAAACATGTAAACATGACCAAACTACTGGTCACATGTAGTCAATACTCAGCTGGAAAGTTTTGGTTCTAAAAACAAAATGATTTTTTTTAAAAAGTAAATTTATTAAATTGTGTTACTTAAAAAAAGGTCTACAATCTCAGTCCTCATAACATTTTCTGAATGTTGCTTTGAAAACGTTCTCCCTTTGTTCTCATGTAACATTGCAGGAGCGTTTTATAAAAGCGTATTCTCTGATCTGTCACCTCTCAAACATTACGTCTTAGCACATAACTGTACAGGGACCACATTTAAAACGAAAAACATCCTTAAAACATTCTTAGATTTAAATGTTATTTTTAAAACTTCATTGCAACTTGTAGGATATAACTTATTAGCCAATGTTGTGGAAACGTTCCCCGCTGGCGGAGTACTCAACTGACAGAGTATTGTGCCTGCTCCTCACTTTCTGCAGCATTGACAAGAGTTTTTAGTCTGAAATGCAGATTTTTAATGATGAACCGGCCTCAAGCTGCAGGCCGTCCACCATCACCGTGTCTCCAGCAGCTCCAGCTCCTCCAGTCTGAACACATCTCGGTTACCTGCTACTCCTCATGGTAGGAACGTCGCCAAATCTGAACACTTTTTACCGAAAAGCACAGAAAACGTAGTTCTAACAAAGCAATCTGATTGGTCCACAAGACATTTAGAACGAGCTCAAATACGCAAGACAGCAGAAGACAAGGGACATTTGACAACCCTGTCGATAAAACTATCTTCACTAAATCAAAGATTTAACTCGTCTTTGGAGAAAACACAGTTGATGAAAGAGTAACGGACACCTCAGTCACGGCGTCACATATAAACTTACACAGAGATAATAAAAACCCAGCAGAAAACACCATGTTCTGCACACACACACTTTATAAACACTGACAAAAACTGGCATTTACCTTTAGATCATAAAACAGCAAAATTAACTGCAAACTAAAAAAAACACTCAGTACAGATCGAGGCATGATGGGAAATGTAGGCTGAGTGGGACTGCAGCTTGTTTTACGGTCGGTCAGACTAACTCGGTTTACTGAAGCTGTTAACACTGAGACAGAGCAAGTTCATTTCACTTCAAACTTCATAAATTTAAGTTCAAACAGCAAAATTCTAAGCAAACTTAACAACTAAATATAAAGTTAACCTAAACTAAGACGTATATTATATTTGCTTAATTTTTTCAATAAAATCGGTTTCCAAGATGATTTTAAGGACGCTCATCTTGTCAGATTTTTCCGTGTAATATCCAGACGAGTTACACTCCACATATCTGGGGCTCAGTTCATGAATTAGTGGGAGTCGCTGTGACCCTGCAGACTCCCCGAGGGCTCGGCGCTGCAGAGTCGACCTGTTTTGGCACAGCCGCCGAACCAATTCATCAGCGCCGCCGCCTCGGAAGGAGAAGACAGATTCTGTTGTTGAGAGCGCGTGTCCCCGGGGTGAACAGAGGAACACTATCTGATATTTTCGGGATCGGGGTGTGAACGGAGAGAGCGTGGCTGCCGTCGTAAAACACAGGAGCCCCGCTCATCGAGGCCGGATCTGGACAGATGACGCAGGTAAAGCTGAGGTTTCTGGGTAACAGAAACGTCTAGCGTCAGCTGATCACTGAGCTCCGAAACTCTGCAGGTCACAGCTCCTCCTGATTCCAGCTGATGACCATCAGCCATGAGGGCAAACGGGACGAGGAAAAAGTGACGGACACCTGAACTTAAAGGAAAAATTAACCCTTTGAAACCTGGATCGACTTTCTTTAAGACGCCTTTCGCAAGTTTTTAACCCTTTGAGCCCTAAGTAAACTGCTGATTTCTTTTCAAAGACGTGGGTAAAAGGCAATTAGCAAATGTTCTGCAAAATGTAATAAATTAGTATATTTTAAAAAAATGTTTTCAAAAACTACGGAAAAATGTTGCGGGAAAAAAATAGAAAAAGCTGTGGAAAAAAATATTTTCTAAGTATAGTAATGACATTTAAAATTGTTACAGAATTATTATAATTTTTCTAAACACTGCTTGGATTCCCATCATGACAAGTTTAAGGAAAGTAATAATTTAAATTATTTAACAAAAAAAAGAAAGAAGGTTACCATTTATTTTGAGATTTTACAATGAAATGTCAGAAAGGCTGTTGAAAGATAAATTAAGCTCAATTTAGTTCCAGTTACAGCCTTATTTGTAAATTAAAGAATTCACTGCCTTTTATAACTTTTTAAGGATTTGCGGTCATTTTGGTAAACTTGAGCAGGACGGTAAAATTAGGCAAGGACAGCAGAAAATACTTTGTCGTCCAAAGTTTAGAAACGTGTCTTTTTGCCGTCCTCCAGAACAGGAGAAAACACTGCCGGTACTAAAAAAAGTGAACTGAAAACGATTTATAATCACTATGATGCACCAAAGTTTCCAATCATCTTGATCATATTCAAATCAAATAAAAACCGGTGAGTGGAGCGCAGATCCACAGTGAACGCAGCGCTGGGATGTAAAGCGATTGGACTAAATGAGCTAAAACATGCAGAACTGCTGCTTTCCTCTAACCTTGACTGCAATGGTGCACGCATGGCCTCGGTATGGAAATGCAGTGCATGTATGTATGTACATATTAATACACAGGTTCTGTACGCAGACTTAAACAAAGACTGTGACCTTCTGCTTAATGCCGCTCGTCCTCTGAGTCCACTGCATGCTGCTGCATTTTTTACATCTCACCCTCAGGACGCTGTTATACCCGCTGAGGGTCGTTCTGTACACGAGGTGAGGATGTAGAGCAACAGCAGAGGAGTGACGCTCCAGCATGAGGAGTCACACTTTGATTTTAACCCTTTAAAACCTGAGCAAATTGGCCTCTTAAAAATAAAAACATGAGAGGAAGTTACATGTTCTAAGTTTCAAGAAAATTACCAGAAATGTATCAAAAAAGAAAAGAAAATGTTATTAAGAAAATAAAAAAAAAAATCAAGATCATAATTTAAAAATTAAAAAAAAAATAATAAAAATAACAATTCTAATAATAATCTGCATGTACACATTATAATTATTATTATTGTTATTATTACAATTATTAGTTTTTCTTTATTTTTTTTTAATTTTTAAATTATGATCTTGAATATCTTCTCCCTCTCCCTCTCTTTTTAAAAACTCATTTTCAAGTCTAATTTCTTGCAATTTGTGGGACATCTCTTGCCAAGTTGCTCACTGCCTTTTCAGCCCTGCTTTCAATAGAAATCAAACCCATTTGCTTCATTTTGAAAGGTTTTAATGCACGTGAAAGATGTCCGAATGCAGCACAAGAAGAGTGATGTTCCGGGTTTTTAAGGGTTAAAGGCTGAGGGCCTCTGATTTAGGATCTCTGCTCTGAAAACTGGCACATATGGAACCGGTGGGTTACATTTATTGTCTTCTTCTCTCTCTTTTTTTGTTCTTTTCTTGGTAGGAATTCCTCTGCACACAGTTCAAACATAAATCACTGACATGTAAAGTCTTGATTAATAAAACTGTGCCGGCGTCAAAAGTCTGGCTGGAAATGTTGTTCTTCCTTCGACTAAAGCGCAGACGACAGCGATCGGATAAACGCCTCGTCTGTGGATCACCACAAAGGGAAAGACATGACAGCAGAAAACTGCTAATGTCAGGCTGTAATACAAAAATACGCTTTTCTCTTCTTTTATTAGTTTGACTGAACCGAAATGTTGAGACACAGCTGTCCTTGAGACGTCCCTTTATCGTCAGTGGAATATAAGGCTGATATTAACACCGTGAACGGCAGCTTTTAAAGACGCTTTCCAGGCCAATCATAATCCACAGGACGTTTTTTCGAAATAATCATAAGAAGTACGCTTTACCGCTCAAACGTGACCACAGCAAACCGCATTTTTATATTGTTATGTAATTTATTGTTTTTTGGTAAGAGCTTGTTTTTCTTGTCGTGCATTTGTTGTGCACATGTTGTTTCCTCTAATTTCATCTTTAATAATTGTTTTTATACTTACACCACAACATGTAATTCATTTAATTTGCCAAAACAGCGATGTAATCAATATTTAATGACGGATCACAGCGGCTCAGTGTTCAGCGTTGTGCCTCAGACTAATGAGTGTTTCCCTCTCTGCTCTTGGAGGACGTTGTCTTCAGTCACATTTTAATTGCTTTCTGCTCTTAACTTCCAGCTGCGTCTCTTCTCATGAAACACTTTGCACTTATTTCTGTTTCTGCAGCTTGGAGTCTGTTTTGTTCCCACTTACGTCTGATTTTCTTTTTGTTTCTCTGATGAAAATAAATCTCTAACAGTGATACTGAATTTACAGTCCATGGGCCAAATCTGGTCCCTCAAAGTGCCAGGTGGGCCCCCGGCAATTTATTAATTCACAGTAAAAATAAAGTGAATCATATTGGGAATTGTTTTTGTACTTTTCCTCTCCATGATGTGCCAGAGTGCATAAAACAACGTCAAAATAGAGCTTGTTGATCAAAGGAAGTGCCAGTGGAGGATCCCCCACACCCCCGTCCAAAGATCCTAGAAATGTCCTTAAATTCTTGAAATGTCCTAAAATCATAGAAACATCCTATAATCCTACAAAGGTCCTACAGTCTGAGAAATGTTCTTTAATCCTAGAAACGTACTTAAGTCTCAGGAATGTCTTTAAATCCTAGAAATGTCCTAAAATCCGAAAAAAAAAATTACTGAAAATCCTAGATGCATCCTAAAATCTTAGAAACACCCTATAATCCTGAAGTACTTGAAGTGTCCTAAATTCCAAGAAACTTCTTAAAATCCTTGAAATGTCCGAAAATCCTCGTAACATAACAAAGCCCTAGAAATGACCTAAAATCCAAGAAACTCTTAAAATCCAAGAAATGTCCTAAAAACCTAAAAGCATCCTAAAGTCCTTCTTAGAATCTAAGAATCGTCCTAAAATCCTAGAAACGTCCTTATAATAATACAAATGTCCTAAAGTCCCGGTAACGTCCTGAAGTGCTTGAAGGGTCCTAAATTCCAAGAAATTTCTTAAAATCTTTGAAATATCCTAAAATCCTAGTAACACCACAAAGTCCTAGAAATGTCCTAAAAACCTAAAAGCATCCTAAAGTCCTAGAAACTTCTTAGAATCTAAGAATCGTCCTAAAATCCTAGAAACGTCCTTAAAATAGTACAAATGTCCTAAAATCCTAGAAACATCCTTAAAATAGTATAAGTATATAATAGTATATAAAGTATAAGAAATATCCTTAAATCCTGAAAACATAAACGTGTGTGGGGCTGCTGCGATTGGCCCCTGGCTCCGTGCCGATTTTATAAAAGTGGCCCCCAGGCAAAGCTATTTGAGTCTCCCCGCTCTACGACACGCTCAAACCACACATGTAACTTCTGTCCTAATCACTTACGTCCTCAGTGAGAGTCTGCACACGAGAGATTGCTGCTTTAATTTCACGTCCTTTAATTAGTGCGGGATTATAACGTGTCGTACAAGTCGCACAATCGTCCTGTGTTGGTGGTGAATTAATGCCTGAATAATCCATCACACAACTTAACCCTCAGTGTCGTCTGTCAGGCTCTGAACCAATCAGCACGGGAACAACACAAAACATGTTTCTTAATTTTCCAACATGTGACTAAAAAGCTGCTGTGCGCTGAATTATGGTCCTCGCAGCACCTTATAACGTCACATCTTTTCCAATATTAACAGTAATCCAGGTGATTGCTGCCTGTTGCCATGGTAACAGTGCAAACAGGGATAGCTAATGCACTTCATGGTGCAGATATATACATACGGACGTGGACAAATTTGTTGGTACCCTTACAGCTCGTTGAAACAATGTTTCGCTCCTCCTGAAAACTGATCGAGTCAAAAGCAATTGTCTCATGTATCCCTGTACACCAACAACATTGATTTTGATGGATTTAAGGTTTTTTGTGCAGAATCAGATTTAAAATTAAAAAACAGTTAAAGCCATTAAGGCCAAAAATGTCCTTTTCCAAAAGCTGCTGTAAAAATACTACAGGATAATATATTTTTTTTCTAAAGTTTTGGGTTAAATCTTTTGATCAGCTTCATTCCTGGTCATAACGACCAAATATTCATTTACTTACTACTCAGGATTTTGAAATCCCTAAAATGTTTAATTATTTGGTATTTGTAATCAGGACCAAAGCTGGTTAAGATATTTAACCCAAAAAAGTGGGAAAAAAATATTTATATATAATGTTTTAATGAAAGTCTTTCGAAGTGGACATTTTGTCCATAATGACCTTAAATAAAGTAAATTTGTACACAGGGTATTATAGACCCTTTACAAAAATTCAAATTTCAAAATTTGTCAAGAAAAAAAAACTCTTCACAAAAAAATCATGTCATATGCACCAACTAAGCCAAAATGATTGCAAAAACAAAAGTGAAAAATGACCCATTTGGACAAAAATGTCCATAGTGAAACCAGAGGGTTAAAGGGTTAATTGATTACGTCTGCAGCTGTGATTGACTGCTACAGCCGGCGTCTGCTGGCGTCATCATTACATCATCCCAAAGTCTCACTTCAGCTGAATTAAATCTAAATCCTGCGGGAGTTTTACATCAAGAGCTTCTCCGAAATGTTTGACCTCAATAGATAAAAATTCAACGAGCCCCGGAGCGCAACTAAAAATAATAAAGACGAGTCTTATTCGGGGATTTTAAAATAAACCTCCGCCTGCTCCTCCCCGGTGGAGACGCAGCCACCTCACAGCCGCAAAAAAGCAGGAAGAAGAAATCGAGCTGAAATGCTTCGTCTGCTGTTTGCAGCGCAGTTCAGCTGCAGTTCAGCTTCACCTGAACATCGAAGGTTTAATCGCTTCAGCACAACAAAACCTCCAACATGCCAGAGCAGCAGTGACGCTCTGCAAACGCTCCTCGTCGAAATAATGCAACGTCAAAACACAGACTCAGGAGAATTTGTCCTCCGCTGATGAGAAAAAAGCAGACACTGCATAAAAATAAAGAAAACCAAATCAAATCAATCAACAAAGCAGATAGAAAGTTGAGCGAAGCAATTTGCTACATGCACCTCAACACTGACTTACAATTTTATCCATTTTGAAAACTGAGAAAATTGGCTTAATAACTTTAAAAAATATGGGGCAACGGAAAACGAAATTACCCAAAAATTATTGAGAAATCAGTAAAAATAATATAAGAAAATAACTGAAAATTTGTTAAATAAATAAATACATAAAAATAAAAAACAGGGAAAAAAACAAATGAAAAAGAATGTTAAGGAAATTGCCTAGAAAAGTGCTTAAAAATTAAAATGATTTTGTTACATAATTTTAAAAATGTAATTATGATTATTATAAATCTTTTCGAGTTTTAAAACTTTGTATGGACAACAAAATGAATCGCAGAATATTTGTATTACACTGCCAAATCAGATTTCACTGGCATAAGTCCGCTGTTCCAACGATCAGCAGCTCTGCGTTGGTCCGGATAAATCCTTAATTCACAGAGTAAGAAGTAAAAAACTTGCTGTTATTCTCCACAATCTCTCTCTGCCTGCTGGCTGTTGGCCGTTTACAGTCCTGTAACTTCTCCCTCCACCACAAAGTGTCACTTTGTTTCTGCTCAGCTGCCTGTTCCACCAGAAGACTGAGCTGTGGTGGTCCATGCTGTGCACCACATACAATGAGTCCAAATTTGCATCTGTCTGCGTCTTTGTATTGGCTGAATGTAAACATGCCATGCAAAGCGCTCACACTGCATCCGCACACACTTTTTTAGGATGCGTAAAACCTTAAAAGTTCAAAAACTGGGTTTATACAGACATATTTTATGTTTCAGATCAAAATGTCTAAATATATTTACCCTGTGTTAACCACAGACCTTTTTAAGGCATTTTACCAAAAACCCATTAAAAAAAAAAACCCAGAGACTTTGAGACGAGGGAACCTGAAGAGCAAAAATGCTAAAGGACTTCTGAACTTTTGGACTCCGCTCTATACTGACCGCTGCAGAAAAACGTTTTTTCGCTCAGGTGCATGATGTTCTTCTATGGTGAGTCATTACAAAGTTACACCGCCAGCTACTGGCCTGGCACGCAGACTACAGCGTTTCAGGTTGTTTTCACAGTGTTACCATATGAATGCAGATTGTTTGTTCTTTGAAACAAAAGACATTTCAGTTTCTGTTTTCAGCAGGCCGCTGTCGTCTAAACGTGGCCTAAATGAAGCCTGCTGACTTTGTTGTTGTGCTGCGGCGCCACAGACTCCAACGCTGCTGTTATTCTGCAAAGTCATAACACTGACACTTTCCTCCCAGTTTCAGCATGAGGCATCATATGATGATTGTTTTTCCCTCTGCGCTCCTGATGTGTGCACCGCTGCGTTTGGCATTTTAGTTTCCATGGTGACTGAAACATGGCAGGCTGAGGGGAGAAAAAAAAGCAAAACATTTTGCCCATTATCCGCCCTCCCTCCATTTCTCCCGTTTTGGAGCACGGACCTGCTCAGTGCGCGCGGAGTAAACATGGTCATTAGTGCTCTTATTCTCCTGGGAGCAGACAGGCCGCTGATGTCGCTCAACACTTTGATTTTCTGAAACAACTGCGCTGTAAATCTGCATGTCTGCATCTTTATTTGTGCGTGGAAAAAGATGACTTTCTTGGTTGTAAGATTGATCTGTGTTTCTGTTAATGCTTGTCGTGCATCCTGATGATCACAATACTCAGTTTACCCTTGTTTTATGCATGCGCTGTCGTTTCTAAATATGAAAGAGCATCATTGCCAGTTTTGCCTCCGAGCGCTGCGGGCTGAAGTCTCGGCTGATGAGCAAATCTGCACAGAGATAAAAGCACTCTCCCTCTCGCTGAAAATCTTGTGTAAAGTGTCTATAAAGCAGAAAAAAAGATCCTCGCTGTGCTGCACAGATGCATCAGCGACTAAGAGGAGAAGTGATTCACACACATTTACCCATAACGACATGAGAGCAGCTATACGGCTCAACTTCAGGAGGAAAACCCGCAGCAGCATGTCAGAAACGTTTAGTGCACAAACGTGGCGTCATGAGGCCCTAAATATTTTATAAATAGCTCCCTGATCTAAACATGTATGTATATAGTTTCAAAAATAAGAACAGGCCAGAGGGACTGTTTTTTACTTGTCACAGGAGAGGGGAGGGTTGTTTTTTTACCCTCCCAAAAGTTACAAATATTTTACCCCCTGAGCGTTTGAAAATCCAACAGTAATTTCACTTTTTACAGTTTCTGGCTTTGATAAATGGTGCAACTTTGGGGATTTTTATTCCGGCAGACCTCTGGGTTTGGAACAGATTTTAACTTTAAAATTCACCAAAAATATTTAGGAAAAAAAAGAGATCAGACATTTTTTTTAAAGCAACAAAACGATGTAAAGAAAAAAAATCATCCAGAAAGTTTAAAGGAAAAAAAAGTTAAAAAAGGAAGAAAATTAAAGGAAAAAAATGCAAGTATTTTGAAAAAAAAAATCATCAAATATCTTTAAAAAAGTGTTCGTCTTTTTTGTGTTTTTTTTAAAGAAAACATTTCTCTCCAAAACAGAGGGCAATAAAGGTACTCATCGTTATTTTTTTAATGATAGCAGTTGTATTCGGTTTTTACTAATTACTAACAACTACTCATAGTTTTTCCAGGTAAATAAGGTGCCAGAGTGCATAAAAAAGCATCAAAAGATGTCTGGGCTAAGCCCCCGATGTCCTCAGAGCCGCGAAAAACACAAAGTTTCACTAAGAACACCAAAAAAAAGACGAAGAAACTCCTCTTTGACCGGCTTCTCTGTCTTTGTGTAACCCTGCAGCCTGACGTCTCAGGACGACCGTAAACTCTGACGCCTCACGGAGAGCCTCTCAAGGTCAAATCCAAATAAACTCGAAGAAGCGTAAAGCTCTGGGCGCCGTCGAGCTGACCGCACACTCATTGCAGAGGGAGTCTGGGACTCGCCGTGACAGCGGGAGGCTTTTAAACCTGTCGGAGGCTGAGTCACTCTTTTATTTACGGTGTTGTTGCTCTGAACGTTCTCAGCTGCAGGGCAGCTTTCTGAGCCCGAGTTTACTTGTTGAGGAAATCTGCTTCAGTCTCATTTGGTAAAGAGCAGAGACGCTCAACCAGCTTTGTTTAGGGGACACTTGTGCAAAATGAAAGGAGACAAGTGGCCAGGGGCCAGGGCCCAGTCCCAGCAGCCACATACATGTTTCTAGGATTTTAGGACATTTCTATTACTTTTGGATGTTTCAAGAATTTAGAACATTTCTGGGATATTAGGATGTTTCTAAAATTTTAGGACATTTTTAACATTTTGTGACATTTCCAGGATTTGAGGACATTGCTAAGATTTTAGGATGTGTCTAGAATTTGAAAACATTTCTAAGATTTTAGAACTTTTCTAGGATTTTAGGACATTTCTAGGATTTAAGAACATTTCTAGGTTTTTGGGGATGTTTCTGGGATTTTAGATTGTTTTGTAGGGTTTAGGGACACGTAGGATTTTTAGGACATTTTTTTAGATTTTAGAACATTTATCAGATTTTCGCTTGTTTTGAGAATTTTAGGACATTTAAGATGAAAAGACATTTCTCAGATTGTAGGACATTAGGGACTTAGCTAGGACTTCTTCCAGGGGGTGTGGAGCACTCAGCACCCTATCAGGGGCCAGATTTGGCCCACAGGCAGTAAGTCGAGTATCAGCGGTACAGAGGTTCAGAGAGCTCCCGCTCTTACACGTCCCAGTACTGAAGCCTGATTTGAGGGCTGTAGACGAACTGCAGCCGCAGCGTCACGAATGTGTGTAACTGATTGCGGCTCCAGCGGCAGAGCTCCGGATGAGCTGGTGCCATCGACTTCCTGTCACCTGGCCTTGACCCCGAACACGGCTCAGCAGATTGGACTTCAGCTGACAGATTCGTCATTCAGGATCTATATGTCCTGGACTGTCTGATGGATCGATGAGCTGCAACTGATCCAGTTTGTTTACACTTGAGGTCCGTGTCGGGTCACAGAGTCTGACGGTGTTTAGTTCACCGTTATCGGACACGAAGCCTCTCATAGTTTAACACAGCTGTTGCACAAAGACAACATCGCTGGTTTTTGGTGTTTGTTATTTTTGCTCCTGTGTTCGACCGTCTGTTCAGCATCATTAAAGCTCTCAGAGTGGACGGTTTGAGGTCAATGTCTTTAGATTAAACCTCCACTCATATTGTGCACCTAAAGAGTAATAAGTGCCAAAAAATATATAAAAACATTCCTTTGTATCAAAAGCCAATCAGGTATTCTACGTGTAAAGCCTCCTGCAGATTTAGTCTTAGTTTTAGTCTGATAAGTTCAGTGCAGTCACGCTGTGCAACGCGGATCTAATAAACTTTGGTACCACATCAGCTTTGATGTATGCAGACTGTACGATGACATCACCTGCTGAATCGCACGCCATGACGTACGTCCATCAACCTAAAGAACAAAATGTTGTTGGTGTGCATCATCAGTCTACGCCGCTGTATACCTACGTGTTCTCAATCTCAGCCAGGTCTTTAGTTTGTCTCTGTAAAATAAAGAGGAGACAAAGCAGCGGGTGTGAAGGCTGTGTTCGTTTTCTACTTGTTTCCATAATCAAATTTGGACACTACCAATAAAAACGGAGCCAGCATAACATGCAGAAATAATCAGGGCTGCAAAGAAGTTGGGAAACTCCTTCAGGGAGGAAGTAGATGGTAATAAATAGGTTACACTGTGCAGCTGCGGGGGCAGAAAACAGGGCTGGGATGATAAACTTTATCTAGCAAGTAGAGGAGGAGACACTGCAGATATTAAAACTACATGTGCACACAAATACGTGACTTATAAGGACATGATGAGATTATCTCTTATTCAGACACAAAAAAGAGCAGAACAGGGCGCCACCAGCGAGGAAGCTGCTCGTCCCACTTACACATCCACAACACGCGCTGCATTTTAATTTTGGAGTTAATGAGTGCAAAGTGACGCAGGAGGCGCGCGAACAGGGCGGCTAGTTCGAGACGTCGCTCTTTAAACTGAGGATCAAAGGTTCGATGCTCGCAAACAGCCGCGGCCAGATGATGAAAAGCTGCTGGCTCACTTCTCTGAGTCACTCTGGGAAATAAAACACACACCGTAAAGAGAGAAAACGATATAGATACAGAAATATGAAAATAAAAGGCGGTGCAGATTACAGAGCTGGTGTGTTTGGAGCAGAGAGCAGAAGGCGGCGTTTTCACCGGGGAGCCTGGATCTTTATGCCTCTGCGCTCTGTGTTTTAATGATGTGGTGTTATGGACTCGGCGGTGGGCGGGCGGACAAGGCGGGACGCAGACGCCGGACAGGACCGAGCCGAGAGACGGAGGAGGCTAAAACTCCCCCGCAGCCGTTCTTACCGGCTGCTGTGTTCCTGCTCTGACTTGGGTTTACAGCAAAACGTTTGCACAAGATGAACAATCAGAGGTGGAAGAAGTATTCAGATCTTTTACATAAGTACTAATACCTCACTGTAAAAATACTCTGTTACAAGTCCTACATTTAAAATGGTGCTTAAGTAAGTATAATCAGGAAAATGCGTTATTAATATCTATTATTATATTAAGTATTAAAAGTACCCAATCCAGAAATATAAAAAAATCCACCAAGTCAAAATTATTAGAAAAAAAATCTGAATAAAACACCCAAACATCCAAAACATCAAAATCATTTAAAAGTAAATGTGCCCAATGCAGAAATAAAAAAATACTAAATTATTAGAAAAACCATTACAAAAAAGTAAAAATTATTTAAAAAAAAAAAAAAAGAAAAAGAAAAAAACCACAGTCAAAACCATTAAAAATGGCACTAAAGTATACTCTGAAAAATGTACTTAAAGTATTAAAAGTAAAAATTACCTAATACAAAGAAAATCTTGAAAAAAATCCCAAAAATTATTTAAAAAATAGAAAACCACCCCAAAAAGTTTTTTTTTTTAAAAAAAAAAGAAAAAACGTCCAAAATTTCAAAACCCTTGCTCACTTCAAACAAAACCACATGCTTTTTTCTCCTCAATCAAAGCTCACAACAACATATTGCACATATTTTGACAATATTTCATAGCCTATCAATTAACCGATGAAATTTCAGATGTTCCATTAAATTCTTAATTAATTGATGAGATTAATTGTTATCACCCAAATTCACTACCAAATACCACAGAAGTTTTCAAACGCTGAGGCAAAGTTACAGCGTGAGGTGAAAGGGACAGGTGCGTGCAGGTGTTCAAAAACACAACAGGAAGTAAGTTATCGTGGTTTGGCCGCTCACCAACGCGGTCAGCGGTGTGTGAAGCTTTCTCAGAGTCACACAGATGTGATATTTTTAGATTTTAGATTCAGCGTGACCCGACTTTCTGAGGATTACATCGTCATCTCAGATATATCATGCAAAAAATTTGATCCATCCACTGTTTTTCTTTTTCTTTTCTTTTTCTTGCAACATTGTTTGAAACTATTGTAAAAGCCAAAAGATTAACACATTATATAAACAGCGGGCTACATCTCTCTAAAATAACACGTTTGCAAAACTTCTAATTATGTCTACACTGAATAAAGGAAGAAAGAGAGGAAATGCAAAAAAGTGTTAAAGGGCTGCAAAGACAAATAATCCTCCCCATGCAGGAACACGCTGATCAAGTAATTCAGTGATTAGAGTATTTGTTTCATCTGAGAAAAAAAAGTCTTTAAAGGTCTTTAAAATATCAAACAGTGAAAAATGTCTTTTGCAGTTTTCAAGGTGACTTTGAAAGTCTTGTTTTGGCCACGCAATAGGCCAAAACCAAAAAATATATTCAGTGTAAAATGAACAAATATCTGTATACGTATGAAGAAAGTGTATCTGAAACATTGTGGTTTGTTTGTGGTCCCACTGGTAATGACCTAACGCTTTTCAGCAGAAGGATAATAGTGGGAGCAAAAGAGCTGCAACCCATGAAAAATAAAATTTCTTCATACGTATACAGATATTTGTTCATTTTACACTGAATATATTNAAAAATGTCTTTTGCAGTTTTCAAGGTGACTTTGAAAGTCTTGTTTTGGCCACGCAATAGGCCAAAACCAAAAAATATATTCAGTGTAAAATGAACAAATATCTGTATCCGTATGAAGAAAGTCACTAGGCGAACATTGTGGTTTCTGTTTGTGGTCCCACTGGTAATGACCTAACGCTTTTCAGCAGAAGGATAATAGTGGGAGCAAAAGAGCTGCAACCCATGAAAAATAAAATAAAATAAAATAAAAATAAAATAAAATCTAAGATTAAATGATAGAAACACGAACACGAAATAAATATTACTTTTACGTTAATATAAAAGTATATTAGTTATTTAATATAGTTAATATAGTTTTTTTTTTTGTTTTTTTTTTTTTTTTACAGAATTTTTGCAATTTTGCAATTTTTAGGTATTTACTTTTTTTTTTTTTTTTTTAGGTTTTCTTACTTTTCTTTTTTGTGTTTGTTTTTTTTCTCTTTCAGTAATTTTGTTGTTTTTGAAAGAAATCAAGCCAGTTTGCCCAGGTTTCAAAGGGTTAACAGAGATCAGATGTGCCCGTCTGTCCGTCCGTCTGTCAGAGTGCTTCTTTATTTCACAGTCTCACTGTCAGATTTCCTCTTTTGCTTGTTGCATGAATAAAAGCTTATTTTATGACACGGCTGCTTTTCTCAACTATTTAAAGAAAACATTTGAGGCCACGATCAGATAAAACGATTCATTATCTGGGACGTTTCTTGTAGTGCGAAGCCCTCGGGGAAGAGTCAGCGTGACACTGTTAGCAGCTCAACACTTGTTCTTTTTCTCCCATCAAGACGAGCGCTCAGCGTTTCCTCACCTATCAATACGCTGTGCTAATCCGCTCCAATATCAGCCGAGCCGCACGCCGTCCAACTGACTGAGCGGGACGATGGACACGTTAGACGAGACTGACAAAGTGTGTGTGCGAGACTGAGGGAGGAGATTAAAATACCACAGAGAGTGAAATTTAATACGGAGAAATCAGGTGGACACAACCGGCTGCACAACTCATCAGAATATAATTTACCCCGAAATCATTTTTTTCAATCTGCCTGAAACATAAACTGTTTGAGCAGCACGACTCTGAAAAATGATCTCTTGTTCCAAATATGAGCATGTCCGTGAGTGCAGACTGTTGGTGGGTGTTAGTGGGTTTTTTGTCCTAGAAACCTCCTAAAATCCTAGAAATGTTATTAATCCTAGAAATGTCCTAAAATCCAAGAAATGTTCCAAAATACCAGGTACATCCTAACGTCCTAGAAATGTCTCAACATCCTGGAAATGTCCTCAAACGCTAGACTCATTCTCAATACCATGAAACGCCCCAAATCAAAGAAATGTCTTAAGATCCTAGAAACGAAAGTCCTCAAATCCTGAAAATGTCCTAAAATCTTCGAAATGTCCTAAAATCACAGCAACATCCTTGAAACCATGGAATGTTTCAAAATCCTAAAAACGTCCCCAAATCCCAAAAAGTTCTCAAATCCTGAAAATGTCCCAAAAACTTTGAAATTTACTAAAATCCTGGAAATGTCCTAAAAACCTAGAAACATCCTAAAATCCACAAAACATCCCAAAATCTTAGAAACACTGTTAAATCCATGAAATGTTCCAAAAATCCTAAAAAGGTCCTAAAATCTTTAAAATGTCCTAAATTCCTAGAGACACGGGGCTGCTGCGACTGTCCCCTGGCCTCCTGTGGAGCGAGTATCCCTAATTTAAAAAGATAAATCCCACCGCAGGTGAGAGGAAAAATGTGGATCTTTTAATCTGCGGTGGATTTTCTCTATAAAATACAAAAGTAAAATGAGACAGTCGTACTCAGTTTTGGTGTCCACTGCTCTGACTGTTGTCTCAGTGTATAAGTACACAGTAATGTACCAGAATCTACAGTATATTACACAGTACAGGTGGAGAGTGAGTCATGAGGAGGGAGTCTGCCACAGATCGACGCCGTCTCGCAGGGGGAATATGTGCTGACGTACACGGTGGATCATACGGCTGAATCACGGCGTCTCGGCAGGTGGACACCTGCGTGGGTTTGAGACGCCGAACACGTTTGGCCCTCGAGGACTCTGAAACCGTTGTCTGGTCTGACAGAAATAGCAGCAGCGAGGAATTCTGGGCCGTTTGTTTCAGCCCGTAAGAGGCCGAAAGTTTGACGTTTAAAGCGTTCGGGACGGATCAGAGATCAGCTACTGCACAGCCGACCCGAAAATACTCACAAATACTTGTAAACAGACCCTGTGTACTTTGGTTTGCAATAAGAAAACACAATCTGAAAATCGACAACAGCGAGTTTTCAGGGTTTATCTTTCAAAATCTGAAGTGAACTTAAATCTTAAATTCAGAACAACTACAGGAAGATCCCAAAACACGTGTTTTTCACTGCAAACCACGGCTGTATTAACCCTTTGAAACCCAGAGCAAATCGTTTTGACTTCTGTCAAAAACATGGGGAGACGGCAACGAGCAACTTGGTCCAAAATAATATCAAAAAATTGTTAAAAAAATAATAATAATAAAAGTTACAGGAAATCTACCTGAAAATAAGCAAAAATAAAGGTCAAAAATCAAAAAAAAAAAAAAAACCTTAAAAAGGTGCTTAAAAAACATGTGTGTATTTTTAAACATAATATCAAATAACTCTAATTACAAATATAATATTCTTGACATTTTTCCCAATTTTTTAAAACTATTTCTCATAATCGTCCTCTTTTTCTAAAACTAAATTTTAGGTAATTTTATCGTCACCTTTTACTAATTTCGTGTAAAGTTAAAATGAGCTAAGTGCTGAAAATATTTTTTAAATATTTTTTCATATACAAATTTAAATCTAAGAATATCAAAGTTATGAATATTAGGTTTTTTTTGCAAGTTTCTGAATAATTTTCTAATAATACTACCCTCTTTTAAAACTAATTTTGAGGTTATCTCATGTTTTAATAAATTCATTTTATCTGTGATTATTAAAAAAAACAGGTATAGATAATCAGCAAAATGCAAAATATCAGCCCCAATATTCAACCAGGTCGATAATCTGTCGTAATCATTCATCCTAAATTCCTCTCTGAACACATAATATCTACAGACAGGACAAAGAAAAGCTTCCACTGCGTTAAAATGTAAAAACAAGGAGCTCTCCTCTTAAAACCAAAAGTTTTTAAAAAAGTGCTGACTCGTCAGTGTTCAGACGCTGAGATCTGACCTCTCTGCTGTCGTCAAACATCAAAATTCAGCCGGGGGACATTTTTTGAACTCAAAGTGCTTCTTGTGAGACCAGATCAGCAGTGTGAAGCTGCGGACAGACGCCTGTGAGCTGCTTCGCTCGCAGTGATGTAATTAACCAAGGTCACTCTCCGCCCACTAATCACTGCACTGGGCTCAAACCGCAGTGCAGGGAGGAGCTCCGACGGGCTATTTTCGGGGCGACTACTGACTTGAACTTTTGCCACCGGCCTCTGGAGGTCATCGAGGGGCGGTTTCATCTCCGGAGAGTTTAATGTGACATCGGGAGTTCTTTAAAAACATTTAAAAAAACAAAAAAACAATAAAATATCATTCTGGGAAAACCTCCAGCAACCAAGACGAGAAATATCTGTCCAAAACCCTGAGAGTCAATGCACTGAAAGGGTGGAAAAAAACCCAGATTCAATAAAATGGAAAAATATGATTCTTATTTTTTACTGTTATTTGTTTGCTTTCATATTTTTTTTCTTTTATCTGTCTTTTATTTTTATTTATTTATTTAGTTTTTTGCCTGTTTGTTCTTTTACGGAGTATGTGTGCGTGAACATGCTCTTCATGCTTAAGACTGAACATATATGTTCAGAGGGAAATTTGTGTCTGTATTCTGAAAACAAAAAACAATAACAGAAGTTTTAAAAAAAAAAAAAAAAGCTGATGACGATGTGACTGAGCTCACCTCTTTGCACTTTTGCTATTTTTAATGGTGATTTTTTTTTACCTAAAACATTTTAAAAATGGATTTTACCTTTTATATCACTTTACTCTTTTATTGTAAATCCGTGTCTTGTATGTTTTTATATTTTTTGCTCTGTAAAGCTCTTTGAAGTGCCGTCTTGTATGAAATGAAGCCGCCTCGCCTTAAAAACCTCCACAATGATGTGTTTTCTCCTGAGCGTGCAGGTACTCAGGATCAAACACTCCAACTCCTCCAGCTGAGCACCGGCTGCGGCTGCATACATACTATATTTTGGTTAGTGAGCATTTTTTAAATGGGGTTGCCTAGCAACTGGGACTCTTTGTTGAACCCGGCTGTGTCATCGTGCTGTAGCAAATACACACACACACACACACACACACACACACACACACACACACACACACACACACACACACACACACACACACACACACACTTCCTAATCTGAGCAAGCACGCGCACCAACATGCTAAATATAGACAGCCATTGATGGAGTCAGCATACTCGTGTTGTCTCGGGGGGGAGCAGACGGTTGCAGCTCCGTGTTTTATGTATGAACACCTCGCGGTTCCTCCGGTTGCACAGTTTGCGGCAGCGACGCGGCGCAAACATCCTCCAACGGCTCGGCTGCTTCGTCAACACAAACCGCAGCAGCTGATTTGGAAACTTCAAACACAAAAGAGTCGCAGACCAAACCGCCGAGAGAGGAAGACCAAAGGGAGAGCAGCACAGGCCCCCCGCCTGCCCATCCAGCGGGGTTACTGTGGCAACCACTCACATGGTTACCCTTGGTAACTGCTGCAACTGGTCCAGATGCCAGCAGGGAGCTGAAACGGTTGTGGGGGGCTGTCGTGGAGCAGCAGGCGGCGGTTAAAGGAGCCTGAATGAGGATGAACAAATGTTTTCTATCTTTTGTCTGCAGGTGGAGGCTTCAGCTCAGAGACGAGAAAACAGGCGGGAAAAGAGAAACAAGACTCCGCTGGAGTCACGAGGGAAAAGAGATCCAGTGTGAGGTGGAAAAAGGTTCAAAATTCATTTAATTTTTGTTGAAATTAACCCTGTGAAACCTGAGCAAACTGGTTTGAGAAAAGGGAATAAGCAACTTAACAAGACAGGGTAAAAAATGTTTTAAGTAATTAGTAAAAACAAAAAAGTTAGTGATTATAAGCAAAAAAAGAAAGAATGACATTTATTTTAAAAAAATATCTAAATATTTTTTATTTAACATAATTTTAAAAATAGTAATATATAGTAGTTAGAAAGTTTTCTATATTTGTTTTTTTTTTTATATTTTTCCTTCATTTTTTTCAGCTGACCCAAAAAAGGCTGACATTTATTTTTTAAATATATATGATTTTTTTTTACTTAACATAACTTTGAGATATAAAGTATTCATAAATATTTTTTTCTGTACATTTTTCCTTTGTTTTTTTTTTCAAACTAATTTCGAGATAACAGACTGGAAAAGAGAGCATGTGGGGAAAAGAAAATTCAATGTCGGGTGGAAAAATGTTCTTTCGTTCATTTAATTTTTGTTGAAATTAACCCTGTGAAACCTGAGCAAACTGGTTTGAGAAAAAGTAATGAGCAACTTAACAAGGCAGGGTAAAAAATTAGCAAGGAGTTAAAAAGTTACACAAAAAAAAGACTGAAAACAAGCAAAAAAGAAAAGTTAAAAAACAAGCAAAAAAAGGGCTGACTTTAAAAATAAATCTAGTTTTTAATTTAACATAATTTTTAAATTAGTAATATATAGTAGTTATGAACATTGTTTTTTTGACATTCTTGATGGGTTTTTTTTTTTTCAAATTTGTATTTATCTTTTGTATTTTGGGTAATTTTCTTGTGCTTGTTTCTAATTTCTTGCTCATTTTTGTTAAGTTGCTTGTCATCTTCTTCCAAGCCAACTCGCTCAGGTTTCAGAGGGTTAATTGTGATTTACCGAGAAGCTGTGGATGTCTGGGTGTGTTCAGTTTGCGTCCGTCACAGGGACGCACATTTGATGTCTTCACAGTCACAGCAGAGGAAGACGGCGAAGAAGACGAAAAGAGAGAGAGACGTAAACTGCAGAGGAGAGAAGCTGAGAGAGCGAGCAGGATGGACGGAGTTTGTCTCTGATGGCTCCTGACAGAAAATCACAAGAAGACCAAGAGGAGACAGACGTGGAAGTAGAGCGGGGGTTTGGGGAGACGAGAGAAAAGCCACCAGAGAAATAAAGGAAGAGGAAAAACAAACAGAGGGCGGTGAGAGGCAGGAATGAAAGGCTCGACGGAGGAGAGGAAGCCACGGAGGCAGAGACAACTGACAGCTGCTGGAAACTGAGTTAGCGGAGACGAAGCCTGATAAAAGAGCAGAGACGATGAGAATACTCGTCCGCAGAGGCTTGACCACAGTCCAACAAACATCCCAAACTCACAGAAAACTCCTAAAAATCTGAGAAATGTCCCAAAATCCCAGAAAGGTCCTAAAATCTAAACGTCTCAAAATCCCAGAAATGTCCTAGAATCTGACACATGTCCCAAAATCCTAGTAATGTCCCAAAATCCTAGTAATGTCCCAAAATCCTAGTAAATAGTAATGTCCTGAAATCCTAATAATGTCCTAAAATCCGAGAAATGTCCTGAAATTCTACATATTTACTAAAATCTGAGAAATGTCCTCAAATCCTAGAAATGTCTAAAAGTCTGAGAAATTTCCCTACAATCCTGGAAATGTCCTGAAAACCTACAAAAGTCCTGAAATCCTAGAAATGTCTTTAAATCCCAGAAATGTCCTGAATCGTAGGAACATTCATGGGAAAGGTGAGTATCGTTGCTTTCGTGAAGAAAAAAAATGCTCACAGTTTTCGGGGCTAAAGACGCCTGTTGGGAGCAGGTGGAGTATTTGGGGAAACACGACCTAAAACTGGCCTTTACTGTATTTTTAATTATCATTATTTAGGATTTTTAAAGACAGAACCATTATCTAAATACCAGCTGAGGATTGGGTCGTTCAAATACCAGCTCCAACCAGGAGGGAGAGCTCTGAATATGGATATAAACACTCACACACACTTTGGTCCCCTCTTGGCAAAATCTGAAAAATTTCACCAGAGGCCATAACACATGATTTTATGATGATTTAGAGCATGTCCAAGTGGGGACTTAGAAAATGTCCCCTGTTAGTTTTGCCGTTCCCTGTTGGTGACTGTGTAACGATGAGTATGTTCCCTGTTATATATATGCGCGAGTGCACACACACACACACACACACACTCAAAGAGGTGAGTCCTGTGATCAATTATTCACGAGCCTGGGCAGGCTGCAAAATGTCAGCAGGTTCTGCACATGCTCAGACTGCAGCACCACACACACACACACACACACACACAGACACACACACACACACACACACACACACACACACACACACACACACACACACACACACACACACACACAGACCAGACGGTGTAAACAGTCATGTTTATCATCAGTGACGACTCACAAAGATCAAAAACAATGTGCTTATTTTTTGATACACGTATATGATCTATATATTTTACTATTTTTTCTGTAAATAAAACAAATCATTGTTAAAAATATAGTTTTACATTTTTATTTTTTTTTTAAAAAGTCATTTTTTAAACTAATTTTTAGGTAATTTTCCTGTCACTGTTTACTAATTTGCTCCAAAGCGTGGATCATTTCTCTTCAAAACAAATCAAACCAGTTTGCTCAGATTTCAGAAGGCTTAAATACCAAGATGCCACGTTTCTCCTGAAATCAGATTACAACTGAAAGTCGGGAGTAATCAGATTACTACAAACGTACAGAGTGAGGCCGCCTTGCTGTTGATGACCCGATCACAGGTCGGCAGCAGGTAAAGGATGAGGTCCTAGTTTTGGTCTTTAATCCTGCAGCTGTTTGACCAGCGATGTTTCCCTCAAACAGATTATAAAGCAGTAAAGATTTTTGGTAAAACGGTGGATGATTCGTTAAAATGTCACTTTCTCCTGCATGTCTTCAGAGGTGTGGTCGTCCTCCGTCTGAACGCTCGCTGCCGTCTGGCCTGCAATTCCATTATGCTCTGAAGAAAAAGAGCCCAAATGTTTTCCAAATCTAATTATCCCTTAAATTATCCCTTAAAGGCTGCGGAGCGGGAGGAGTCCTCGGCCTCATCTCGTCCTGAGCTCCTCATCCATCATCTGAGAGACGGCAGCAAACATCAGGAAGGAGGAAGGAGGAGGCGGGAGGAGCGGAGCGTGGAGAGACGAGAGGGCGAAGACGCAGCGCTGAGGGATTTTCTGCTGTTTTTCTCTGATGGAAACGTTTCGTCATGTCACGTCTGTTCATTTTTAAGACGTGGGAATGTTTACTGCATGGACAGCTTCCTGTTTTCGAATGAAAATTTGTTATTTTCTGCAAAAAAAAAGAAAAAAGCACAAAGCTTTGACAAACATGTAATATTGTGATTCTCCAAAGTTTGTGTGGAAAAATTTGTTGGACCAATTTAATTTTTACAACTTAAAAAGATGCGTTTATACTTCTGGTAACAGCACTTTAAAATTACTTTTAAATAATGTTAATTCCGAGGAATCAACTTTAAAAAATGTGTGTTCATAAATATGGTGATTTAAAACGTCATTAAACATTTTTGTTGGCGCAGAAATCCGCTGAAAAGCTAAAATATGTGACGACTTGGGACGAGTTTGGTGAACTTCTGTACATCATTTTTAACATTTACTGCATCAGTTTATGGTGTAAATGCCTTAAATCCTTAAAAATAAAAGTCCTTTGCTACTTTTATTTGGGGGAGACAAATGTTTCAAATATTGAGGGGGACGTGCCCTCGCATGCCCCCCAAAATCTTCAGATATGTTCCTAATTAAACCCACAACGCCACGCTGTTTTCTGACAGCTGCAGCAAAGTTTTAACTCATCAGCCGACAGAGATCAAATGCAAAATCCTCCATCGTGTCTTTGAAATGTCACAACACGGTTCCCAGGCGGCAGCATCGTTATTTATGAGCGAAACATTAAAAGCGAAGCTTCAGTGGAAGCTCTCGGATCTGAGTCCAGCTGTCCTCGTCCAGCCAAACACAGACGGAAGTGAATCCAGCGAGACGCAGTAAAAAGTCATTGTCCTCTCAAACAGGAAGCACTGCTGCCCTTTATAAACGTTGGGAATTGGAAAATCCAATTTGTCAAGTCAGCAGACCCCCCCCCCAGTCCCTCTGCCGCCGGCCCCCGCTGTGTCCTCTCCCGCCCTTCAAACGCCACACGTGGGCCGGCATCTTTGCCAGCGATTTGGCTTCAATATGTGTTAAATATTGCCGGATGTAGCGTCCCCCCGCCTCTGCTCATGCAGTTAAGATCACATTTCCATGCTAACACGACACCTCCTGCGTCTCTGCCCCGGCCCTGCAGCTCACCTTCCCCGCCCCGCTCTGAGCTGAAGCCAGGCACGTCCGACAAAAAGCTTCGTAACGGCTACAGAGACGCCGAGAGGAAACAGATCTCACAGACACTTCAAAAGAAAGGCGATAAAGCAGGAATCGCTCCATTACGAAAGATTAAAAACTGATTCTCATAAAAGTCAGGCCACGTCTACATTTATGAATCAAGATCATTTCTTAGAAACAGATTCATTTGGTGATAAACAACCAGATATGTATAGATGGATACAGATATCAGTGATACTCAACATATGGTCAGTGGGCTGAATATGGCCCCTGACAGTAAAAATAAAGTGATTCACACGGTGAATTGTTTTTGTACTTTTATTATATACAAGGTGCCAGAGAGCATAAAACAGCATCAAAATAGAGCTTGTTGATCAAAAAAAGTGCCAGTGGAGGATCCCCCACACCCCTGCCAGAGGACACAGCTGAGACACTGATGTCTTAAATCCTACAAATGTCCTAAAACCCTGAAAACATACAAAAATCCTGGAAATGTCCAAAAATTCTAGCAATGTTCTACCAATATCCTAGAAATGTCTGGAAATCCTAAAATTGTCCTAAAATACTAAAATGTCCTAAAATCCCAGAAATGTCATAAAACCCTGAAAACATACTAAACTTACTTGAAACTACCAAGGTCCTTGAAAAGTCCTTGAAATATCGTAGAAATGTCTGAAAATCCTAGAAATATCATAGACATGTCCAAATATCCTAAAAATGTCTAAAAATCCTAAAAACATGCCAAAATCCTAAAATCATTGTAAAATACTGAAATGTCCTGATATCCTAGAAACATCATGAAACCATAGAAATGTCCTAAAATCCTGTAACATCCTAAAATCCTAAATATGTCCCAGAATCCTAGAAATGTCCTAAAATCCTAGAAAGGCCGCAAAATCCTTTAAATGTCCTAAGATCCCAAAAATCTAAAAACCTAAAATATTTAAATGTCCTCAAATCCTAGAAACATCTTGAAAACTTAAAAATGCCCTAAAATCCTAAGAAATGTCCTAAAATCCTGAAAACACCCTGAAATCCTGGAAACATGTATGGCACATTTAAAGCCAGCTGAGCCTTCCTGCTGTTTATACTTTACAATCTGCGGCTGATAGAAAAAAAACGCACTGATGCAAACGAACTCTGAATCCTAAATCTCTGCTGCAAACTCTGATGACTCACTTCATAAATGTTAATCAGCAGCGTTTGTCAGCTATTAAAAAAAGGTCACGTCAGCACTTTGAGCTCCCTTTAAGGCCTAATTTCTTCTTAATGAAAAGATGGTTGTGAAAACGGCTACCAGGGCTCACATTACATTATTAACAGTCAGAGCGTCTCTTTGAAAAGAAAAGTTCAATGCGGACTGACGGGGCCCCAAAAACAAGCTCCGACACTTTTAGACCACCGGGGGCCATCTGCACAGAGCGCCCTGCACAAAGGAGAAAAGTCAAAAATGATGATGTTTTCTAAGAATTTGCCATTAAAATGAATCCTGATAAATATAAAATTATTCATAAAGCATCTCGGCCCTTAACCCTTTAGCACCCGGATCAACATCAGTCTCTAATGATGCATTTAGATGCTCACATATATGCGCACAAATATATGAATCCTGGGAGAACTGGTTTGACTTCTTTTTTTTAAAAAAAAGGGATAAAAACAATTTTGAGGAACTTGGAAAGAAATGTCATGTCATACAAGTCACTGAGTCGCCCAGCCTGTGGCAAAAATAACACAGTTTTACGTGTCATGTCTTTATTTTCTGCACCAAAGTATAGAGAGTCATGTCTGTAAGAGTATCGGCAAATAATAAATCCTAACGACTCCCATCCCTCGTTCACAATATGATTTCACTGAAGCTTGGATGACATCATCAGCGCTCTGTCTCATCGATCTTTCTCGGCTTGTTTGCGTTCGTATGGGCTTTGTAGTCGCTGTGACGTAAACGGCGCTCGTTTAGCGGCGGACCTACAGTCTATGAGCGGATCGATCGGTGGCTCTGATTACTGTCAAATGGCATCCAAACTCCGCTAACTCAGCGCACGGCGCTGTCGTAAAGGTGCGGTCCCACAGTCTTATGTAGGGATGCACGATATTGGATTTCTGACGATATCAGATATTTTCAGACACATTTTGGAGGATTGGCGGTGCAGACACCATATGTGCACGTCGACCAAACGGCCGACGCTACCATCCAACAGCTGCAAATAATCAGCATTTTCTGTCATCCATTAATCTGTAAAACTTCAAACTTTCAAACAATACCAAATGTGTTTTATCCTCAGTCAAAGCTCATCGCAACATATTCCGTATATTTTGACAGCATTTCATAGCTTATCAATTAATCGGTTAAATTTCACATGTTCAACTAAATTCTTAACGACCGATTACTCGATCATCGGTTAAATGTTATCAAACCAATCAGAAATGTGGATTTGTCGTCATTTTAAAATAGATTTGACCTGAAACTTTGGTCAGCCTGCGGAGATCATACGTGCATCAGAACCAGTTTCACACGAAGCCGTGACGCGCCCCTCCGTTGACTCTCAACTCTCTCCAGCCTCATCGAAAAACAACAAAACCCCTCTGCAAACACTCACAGCTCCCTTTTAACTCCTCTCTGCCAAAACAGAGAGACTCCACAAAAAAACGTGAGGCAGAGACAAACCCTGCGGCGCAGCCGTTACCCGAGGCTTAATCGCCGGCGTTCAGGAAGCAGGAAGCATTACGGGGAGGGAGTCGTGTCTCAGGACGAGCCTCGGAGGATTTGGAGACGATGCTCCATTACGGCCCTGAGAGAGCGAGGGGGCAGGGAGAGCTGGATGGGGGCAGAAAGGCTCGAACAAATGGTTCCTGGTGCAAAATAAAGCATGAATAAGTGATGAGAGCGGCGTTCACACTGGAGCTAAGTGCTCTGTCAGCTGCAGGGACGGTTAGCCGGAGACGAGCTCGCCAATCTGACGCTAAAGTGTCTCTCACGCTCTGAAATCCTGCGGAAAAAGCCTAAAACACAACTACAAATCTACAAAACAAAACAGCCAACACACACAAAGGCATCGCCCGGCTCCTTACAGGGAGCAGCGGGCTCAGTCACGGTTTCCAGGGAAGACCTCAGGATTTTTAACCCTTTGAAACCCGGATGGTTTTTCTGGTGCTGCATTGAGACGTCTGTTACGAGCGTTTAAAACTTCTAAACCCGAGCAAAAAGGTTTAATTCTCTCCAAAAACATGGGAAAAGGAAATAAGCACGTTGCAAGAAATTGGTAAAATTGGTAAAAAGTTTTAAAAATAAAATTACCAATTATTTTGAGATTAACGCAACGTCAGTAACAATGATTCATATAATCTTACTTCCCATGTTTGAGCATTTTTAAGACTTTTGAAAGATGAATTTAAGTCAATTTATTACCAGTTATCTTTAGATTAATGGAATCAATGTTTTTTAAGGATCCACAAGTTTGGTTGTTTTGTTGCTAATTTTCAGGTAAATTTCTTGTAACTTTTTTCTTATTTATTGCTAATTTTTGGGTCATTTCTTCTTAAGTTGCTCGTTGCCTTTCTCCCATATTTTTCAAAGAAACTATCAGCAGGTTTCACAGAGGTTAAAGACGGTGTTCAGGTGAATATTATCACAAACACTCACCAACAGTTTCTGCTCAAGAGCTCAATGACTAGAAAAACAATTATTTTACATAATATAACAAGTTTGTTTCAATTTATTTATGTATTTACTTTCCTCGCTTGAATTTCTCGTGTGCTGAGCTGCCACTCACAATGATTTCATTCACCCACAAAATCTACCGGCTGACTGATTCAACATGAATCACTGAAAAAAAGCAGAAAAGGGCCAATAATGCCAACAGTGCGGGACACACCGCCAAAATAAGATGACAACTGACAGCCTGACATATACCAACGAGCAGCAGCCTGGTGTGTCAGGGCCCCGAGACAACGAGACGTGAAACATGAAAAAGTGTTTGCTCCTCACAAAGAGACACTTCTGTTTTTTATTCATTATGTCCTCGAGAACAAACGACATCAATTCAAACAAACACAAAAAATCTGCAGCTCCTCCGTCTTTCCAGACCAGGATACCTACAGCTTCAGAAAAATTTAATTTAATACTTTTTAAAATGTTTTTAATGCCAACTGAGATGAAATATAAGACAAACCTTACAATAACCTAAACTAAAAAAAAAAATTGTACAAACTTTTTAAAAAATATTACATTTTGTGGTCAAGTGAAAAAGATCTGGTTAGAACTGGGAAATGCCTGTCGTTTATTCGTGATTTTCATTACTGATTTTGTGTGCCTCACCATCGTGAAGAGTCTGAAAAGAAGAATTTAGTAAATTACTTTAAAAATGTCAAAATTATTCTGTGATTTTAAAATGCAACATAAAAAAGCAAACATCCTACTTTCAAAATCTTTGTATTTTTATGATTTTTTAAATGACTGATTTAAGATATTTTAATACCAGTTAAGGCCTTATTATTAGATTAATGAAGTCAATGCCTTTGAAAACTTTTCAAGGATACGCCAGGACCGTGCCAGACACACTTTGGGATTCAGTCTGAGGACACAGGTGGATTTCTACATAAAACTGTCTCCATGCGGCATTAAAGTTAAAAAAAAAAAACAAAAACTCCCCAATCAGCCTCATCTACCACAAACCTGCGAAAAAAAGAGGTGATAATTTCCGCCTGAGGGTCTGCAGAGGAAGCTTTTAAAGCGCGTCTGGGAGCCGCAGCCTGGTTAAATACCGTCTGGTTCAAAACCGCAGGCTGTCACTTTCCAAAATGGATCCCAGGGAGGGAGGGCCGAGCGCAAACAACACAGAAACACACCGAAACTCACACACACACACACACACACACATAAACACACACACACACACACGCACGCACAAACACACACACACCGACAGGAAGCTGCTGCTGCGTCTGAACAGGCTGGAGGAGACTGTGTGTGTGTGTGTGTGTGTTTGTGTGTGTGTGTGTGTGTGTGTGTGTGTGTGTATGTGTGTGTGTGTGTGCGTGTGTGTGTGTGTGTGTGTTTGTGTGTGTGTGTGTGTGTGTGTGTGTGTGTGTGTGTGTGTTTGTGTGTGTGTGTGTGTGTGTGTGTATATGTGTGTGTGTGTGTGTGTGTGTGTGTGTGTGTGTGTGTGTGTGTGTGTGTGTGAGAACCAGGAGTTAGGAGTTTTAGACCCTAAAAGTGAGGATATTTTTGGAAAGTACAGACACTTTTGGCATCTTTGAGGGTTCGGACTTGGTCTTATAGTTCAGGTAAGAAAGTTTAGGTCGAGGCACAGTGTTTAGTTTTTATAGTTAACCCTTTGATACCTGAGCAAACTGTCTTGATTTCTGATCTGCTGACTTATTTTTGCTCCGTTTTATCCTGTTTGTTTTGGTTTATTCCCGGTGGAGGATGCCTGCGGGTGGGTGGGTTGTTGGGTGGGTGGGGTCTGCGTTAAGAAACCACATTACTCAGGTATCGAGTCAATATTGTTTTTCAGGGCCGATACAGATACCGATTAAGACAGATAACCGATATTTGGACCTGATATATATATTAACAATAAAAATAAAAATATTTCTGTCAATATTTAGAATTTAGAACATAACAACTTACAACATAAAACTCTAACCATATCATTATTATCATTATTAACATTTTATTTATTTATTTTTCACTTTTGTAAAGTGCCTTTGAGTACCTTTAAAGCGCTGGAGCGGCCTATAATAGATTATGATGAAGTTTTTTGTGACTCTATCAGTCAAAATACAGTCAGAAAGGCAGACAACGAGAAAGTCTGATGCAACCTCTCGCTCAAACGAACACGACACATTCCCATCAACAGGAAGTGACTCCTGACGTGCGCAAACACACACACACACGCACACACACACACACACACACACACTGCACTGCACAAAAAAAACAGCTGCACTGGCTAATTAACAGCAGATTCATTGTTAACACACACTGTGTCAAACCCTCCTCCAGAACACCCTCTATAATCTCTCACACACACACACACACACACACACACACACACACACACACACACACACACACACACACACACACAGCCTCCGTTTGGCTGCAGTCAATCTTCCTCCCCGGCTGGTTGATCAGCAGGACAGAGGAGGATGCTAACATGGTTAGCATGGAGTGGGTCACGCAGACCAGCAGCTCTCTAATGTCTCTAAATAGCCTCGACTCGCTGTAATTGCTACGAGCTCTCTGATTGGAGCAGCCGGTCGTACATCACCGGCTAATGAAGAGGAAGCTCTCGACTGAACCTGCAGGGTAACGACACCGAGTCATGATTCAGAAAATAAAGATTCAGAGGCATTTTCACTGCTGATGATCTAATCCAGAGCTGCAGGTCAGAGTTTAATGAGGTCAGAAGTTTGATTTTTATGAAGCACAGAGACCAGAATGCACTGCGTCTGCTAGACACTGATATTCCCCTGAGACACAAACCACAGCGCAGAGTCAGACAGCAGTAAAACATCGTCCATCTCCATACAAACATCCCTCCAAATTAGTCTGCACTAAGTCTGAAAGAGGAACTGAATAAATCAGAGATACAGCCGATTGAAAGTCGTAACCAACGTAACACTTTCACTGGCCTCCATGCTGCTTTCCACTGTTTACTGACCTGTTTTACGGCCTGTCTGTGACACTGAAGTCAGTATCGAAACAAAACAAATAAACAAAAAAACACAAACATATGCTTGTCTGCAGCAGAGCTGTGCACATGGCTCGAGTCTACCTGCAATTGGAATTTTTTTTTTTTTTTAAATGCTTATTTTGGTGAAAAAGAGGTAACAATCATGAGTGCATATTTATACAGTGCAGCACCACTCAGTGAAAACATGTTTGCCACACAGGCAAATGCAACTTAGAAAATCCCCGAACCCCAAAACCATGGAGAATGGTTAATAAAAAGACAACATAGGGTTAGCAAAAGTCAAGACACCCTGACCTCCAAATCTTTACTTTACACCTCGTAACATAAATCACACACTTCTGCCTACACGGACACTGAACCTTGGCAGAGGACGTGAATCCAATCATCAAATATTAATGTGTTTGGTCTTTCCGGGGGAGTGGAGGACTGTAACGTGAATGGGAACGCCGCAGGAATGAATGTTTTATCTACAGAAGAAGAATGTGCTGCAATGTCAAGGTAAAATACAAAGAAGTGCTTTTATTGCATCTTCTCATTTTTAAAATGCCACCTCTTCCTCGTCAGTGACACGTTTCAGATTGCTCTGTCAGGATTTCAGCTGCTGAGACATTTCTAATGAGTGTTTCTGTGCAAAAAAGGCAAAATGTACACAAAAAAAACAGCCCAACAACTCGATCACTATTCCTGGATTTCTGACACTTCCTGCGCACTGAAATGGAACAAATCAGAGGCGTTCGAATGTTCCTCCAGCAGCTGTTCAAAACTCTCATTTACCTTCACACTGACCTTTTTTTTTTTTTTAAAGGTGGGCTGTTGCGTTTGTGTTTTGGGTCTTTGTCTTTTCAGACGGCACAAATGTAATTTCAGGATGAAGCTCACACAGCGGGGGGGGGGCAGCCGGAGCCTTGGAGCGTTTGCATCATGCATCCTGAGGCCGGCAGCATCCCGAGGCCGTCCTGACCCACTTTCTCCATAAACACACGATTAGAGAGGCAGCAGGTTTGTGTCTGCGCCTCCATCTTCCTCCTCTCACACACTCATCTATTAAATATGGTCCAAGACATTTATTTATTCATTTCAGCACTTATTTATTCAGGGAATTCTTGCACGTATCAAATGTGCGGTATGAACTCGTCCAGATGAAGATTTTTTGTCAGATGGCAGCAGATTCGTGCTCACTCAAGCTTTTATTGTATTCACATGCAATCATTGAGGAATTCTGTTCTTCGCTGTTTTTTGGCACCTGTAGATCAAGGCTGGACCCAAATATTTGGCTATTGGAGTATTTATTAACTGGGTAGGTATTTGGTTTTGAATTTTGGCATTCAGATTTTTTTTGGGGGGGGGGGGGTCATTTCAGTGTTTGTGGCACTGGTGCTGTGCCTGTCACACACTCGGTGACAGGAATGATCAATTTACCCAACGGTTAATAACGGGTTTATTGACTGAGTCCAGCCATTACACTGTGAGTGTGAGCAGCACCGGAGCACAAACACGTGTCCTGCTATCATGGAAATGTCCTTAAATCCTAGAAAAGTCCTATAATCCTAAAAATGTCCTAAAATCATAGAAACATGCTAAAATCCTAGAAATGTCCTATAATCCTAAAAATGTCCTAAAATCCTAGAAATGTCTTAATATCCTAAAAATGTCCTAAAATCCTAGAAATGCCCTTAAATCCTAGAAATGTCCTATAATCCTAAAAATGTCCTAAAATCATAGAAACATGCTAAAATCCTAGAAATGTACTAAAATCCTAAAAATGTCCTAAAATCCTAGAAATGTCCTATAATCCTAGAAATGTCCTAAAATCCTAGAAACATCCTTAAATCCAAGAAACATCCTTAAATCCTGGAAAGGTCCTAAAATCCTAGAAACATGTGTGGGGCTGCTGTGACTGCCTCAGAGAGCGTGACTAAAAACTCAGACTTCAGATGTGAGTTGCTGTCAGACTTCAGACTTTTTAAAGTTTAGCTTTTACTGACCACAAACTTTGCTGGCAGAACTCTGACAGCAGGTGCAGAAAAGTTTAGCCGTCAGCAGACGTTGAAATGGAAATAAAAGCAAAAATAAATGTCGTAAAGTTAAACAGGTGACCTCAGGATTTGATGAAACAGTCTGAAGGCTCACGTCCTCTCTGTGCTGGTTTCATTTGTTTACTGCACTGAGGCGTCACATTTAACACGGCGATGATTTGTCAGTGCGTTACCATGCTACACACACACACACACACACACACACACACACACAGATGACTCCACTCTGCAGGCTAAATCTGTCCACCACCACACACGGAGCTGCAGCTCTGGACTCTCCAGGACTCGCTGCTTTGAATCCATGGAGGCTCTGACTCATCCCTCAGTGTTACTGGTGTTACTGGGAGTGGTGGAGCAGAGGATCGGTAATTGTCTCCAGCTTGTACGATTTAACTTTGTTTCCTCTGCAGCAGGTGTTCAGATAACCAAATCTACCGGCACGTGAGGGAAACAAGCAGCAGTAAGTGAATTACGCTCACAGTTTATCTGCATCAGCACTGCTGATGGACGCATCGTCTTTGTGCTGCCGGTCAGCCGGACCGCACCAGGACTAAAATCACTAATGGAAACTGAAAGTGTGCCGTAGACAGCACTGAGCAGTGAGGGGAAACATCAGAGAATACAGAAAATCATGGAGAATTATGCTGTCCGTTACTTTATTTGAGCTCTGAAGTGCATTATTGACATTAACCCTTTGACACCTGAGCAAATCGGCCTGATTTCTTTCAAAAACATGGGAAGAGGACAATGAGCGACGAAGGAAGAAATGCAAGCAAGAAATTAGGTTTTTTTTTAAATAAGGAAATTACCTGAAATTAGTTTAAAAAAAGAAAGTTAAAACCTAGGGTAAACAAGACTTGGAAAATGCTTTAAAAAAATTAAATATTCCTAGACAGAATCTTTAATATGTAACTTTTATGGATATTGTTTTTTTCTTGCTTACCTAGATATCTCTCAGAAACTTTTTTTCAAAAGCTTTGTTAAAAATACATTTCTGAGTCTACTTAATTCTCATTCTTGTTAATTTTCTTCATAGGGCACATTTTTAAGGTACTAAAAGGCACTTTACAAAAGTTAAAAATAATAATAGTAATAATATTAACAATAATAATAATAAAACACACTCCTTTTTAGGGTTTTAGTACCAAGGTGTTTTATTAGGTTATTTTCACTGTCACGTTACAGGAAGTGGAGGACTGAAGCAGTCTGTGAAAATCACTGATGAGGCAGATTCAGACCGGACTGAAATTACAGACAGTAATGATCCGCCCTCCTGCAGGGCGTTAACTCCCCGCCGCACTGACAGACTTAGAGCATGTAACACACACACACACACACACACACACACACACACACACACACACACTCTCGTGCATCGATGGGTGGAGTTGGAGCAGTCCGACCCCGAGGAGGATGAGCTTACCGGGAGGAGAAAGGAGATCTGGCCTTTGTAAAGGGAAACCCCCTTTCCAATCCCACAATCCCTTTCTCCACTGCTGCTGCTGAACACCAGACCTCAGCCACATCTGTGTGTGTGTGTGTGTGTGTGTGTGTGTGTGTGTGTGTGTGTGTGTGTGTGTGTGTGTGTGTGAGTGTGTGTGTGTGTGTGTGGTGTGTGTGTGTGTGTGTGTGTGTGTGTGTGTGCACTCATGCTTCAGATATCACATCAACCAACCAACAGCTGCAGAGAGATGAAAACAAAGTGTGTTTTTCTGAGAAATTACACGACAAATACTGCTGAAATTTTATTACTGAGAAAACAACGACTGCTGCTGATTTTAACTCTATCATCATTTACCAAAACAACGTAATGATCCGAGGGTTTCCGTTAACCCTCAAATTGCTTAAACTAAAATTGTGCACGTAAAATGCACCTAATGGGAACACGTAATTTTTTATCGCAAAAAAGTTTTTACGCTCACAAGATGTGGTATATCAGGCAATTCGAAAAAGCCTCGCATGACGCTGTGAGGTCACATGACGCTGTGAGGTCACATGATGCTGTGAGGTCACATGATGCTCTGAGGTCACATGATGCTGTGTCTATGTGCTTGTCAGTAGGAACTGGCTCCCTCATGATGCAGCAGGAGCTACAAGAGCTGTTATTGCATCACATAACTCTGAGAAAGTTTTGATTACGTTTTAGACTACTGAGATGCTTAAACATGCACTGAGTCAAACTGATCTGGGAACATTATTGTTGCTCGAGGGTTAAATTTACAGCACATGCACAGAGAGCTCCACAGCTCATTTCATCAACAGCTTGATGGAGCCGTTCAAGCACGCTCGGCTGCTGCAGACGTCTGTCTGGTCTGATGATGGGACATCAAACGATGAACTCAGTGAGCCGCGAGATCAGCTGACGACCTGCAGCGTCCGTAATGATCCAGCTGAGTCACAACAACATCAACAGCAGCTCAGCGTCAGACAGGTGCAGTCAGCCGCACGGTCACCGACCTGCTGCAGCTCAGCCTGAAGGCTGTAACTCCGAAGCCTGACCGCCGCGACTCAACCGCACATCAACAAACATAAACCCAAACAACCAAACCCAGCTGAGGCTGCTGAGCTGCGAGACGTCCACGCTGACGGCGGTGTAATAAATCTCAGTGCTGAACACAAACTACCACTGTAAGAAATAGCTGTAAAAATACTGTTAAATTCAAGTAATGCACAGTTTGTTTTTTAAATTACAGTAAAACTATGTGAATCTTGATGCTCTTTGCAGCCAGAATTACACTTTAAACCTATCAGTCAACCATAGAATACTGTAATAAAGTAATGTACAGTATCAACCCTGCAACAACGTGTAATTCAGCAGAAATTTTAACTGTAAGAAACTGCTGTAAAAATACAGCCTAATTCTATCAGTAATGTTTAGTTTTGTTTTTTTAAATTACAGTGAAACTGTGAATCTTTTTGGAGCCAATATTACACTGCAACACTAACAGTCAGCTGAAAAATACTGTAATCAATTTAACGGTAATATAATGTTGAAGTAATTTACAGTATTGACCCTGTAATATAACGGTAAGATGCTGGTAATTACACGTAATTGAGTAGAAATGATGACTCATTGCTACACTGCAGCTATGATTCGACCCTTAATGTTGCCCATGCAACCTGTGGCCATCTGTTTGCTGCGTCTCTGCTCCGCCTGCTGCACGCTGCGAAACACAGCACGTCCTCTCTCACTGAAAACATTAAAATGATTTGTCGAGTTGTGAGTTTGCACTGGAATCAGTCCATCTTGGCGGGTCGGAGCCCACATGTAACATCATCTCTCCCCCGGCCGTCCGTTAATTACCAAACGCCTTAAAACTCAGAGCACGAGTCAAACCCAGAGAGGATCATAACAATAAAAGTGAGTCATGCTTCGTCGTTGATGAGACTCGCTGTAATCACTTATGACTCGGTTTCCCAGCATCCATCGTTTGAGCCGTAAACATCCTCCGCCTCCGAGACAAACGAGCAAGAATCATCGTTAGCCACCTGCTAAACTGCAGCTGTGCTGCCCCGCCACATCACTGCGGCAGCGCATAAACACGAAATGTGTCGATTTATCTGGTCAGTTCAGGGATCAAGTTTTCTTCTGTGGTTCACAAAAAACTTTTCTGTTTCCATATGTTACAGTCAACATTGCACTTTGTGAGGTAAATGTCAGGACTTTAATCAAATCATAAATCCAATTTAATGCGTTCCTAAAAATTTTAAAACATTTTTTGGGCTGAGAATTGTACAAAACATGAACACACTTTAAAGTCCTCATGAGGATCCACATGAACCAAACGGAAAAGTCACCTTATCAGAATTTCTTCACCTAAAATAACTGAGAAAAGTACATAATAATCACAATTTCTGCTCTTTTCTGGGTTCTTTTTTTGGGTAAAAAGGGAAATGGGTCAAAAAAAGGTCAAACATTACACCTTTGAAACCTAATTTTTTTTCAAAAGCATGGGAGAAAAGGCAATTAGCAACCTAACAGGAATGACCCAAAGTTACCTGAAAAGTAAGTAAATAAATAATAACATTTTTAAAAAGACCTAAAAAAGTACTCAAAATTATTATATTGTGAGACGTAAATTCAACTTGTAATTCTATATATTTTATACATTTTTGTTTATAATTGTCTTATTTCTCTCTCTCTCTATCTTTTTTTTAACATTAACTTTCAGGTTGTTTACTTTTCATCTTTTACCAATTTCTTGCAATTTCCTCACTGCTTTTTCCATGTTTTTGAAGAAAATGAATCCTTTTTGCTCAGATTTCAAAGGTTTTTAAAACGTTAAAGGCCTCTTGATGCAATAGGCTACGATAAAAAAAAGATGCCCATCCAGGTTTTAAAGGGTTAAACAAGGACAAGGATTCATACTATGTCAAAAACATACAGAACCCTCATCACCGGATCCACAAACACACAGTGTGAGAGATTTGTCTTGTCAGCACATCTGTCGTCACCAAAGCACAGCTGCTGATTCCCCCGCAGACTCCTAACGAGAGAAACGGCTTTCCGCGTGTTTCAAACTGCAAACTGAGTCTGAAATCTTCCCTGCAGCTCACCGGCTCACACCTGAAGATTACAGCACTCTGCTGCACAACCTGACGCAAACAAAACCTGACGGCACCGGTCTCAGGACGGCCCAGGACGGAGGCAAACGGCCTCGGGGGACGGTGGAGGTTGGAGCCTCTGGGCGCCATGAGCATCACAGCCGTCTGAGTCCGAGAGGGAGGAAGAGGAGGACGGAGAGACATGGAGCCAGACGTGAACGCACGCTGATAGCAGCAGGACAATTGGATTTGTTCTGATGTTTGGGGTAATTGTGCTCCGGAGGAGAACAGCAGAGCGTGTCCCCACGGTATCGTCACGGAAACGCCACATCATCTGGACTAATGTGGATCAGAGAGGGTCGCGCGCTCACTCACCGATGAAATGAGCGATTGTGAAGCACGAAGCAAACATGATCATCAGTGACACGACGGCTTCAGACAGCCAGTATCAGACTGAAATCTGATCCGCCCGCTGCTGTAAAACACAAATGCACTCCCTCCACACACACACGCTCACACACACACGCACACACGCACAGCGAGGTGTGTCTGACCTGCTGACCTCTGCAGCGCCGCTGCCGCCCTGCTGCAGGCCTGAAGTGTTTGTTACTAATGCGCTCATTCCTCACTCACTCATTCCCACACACACGTTTGGCAAACGTCCTGTACGACAGCACGTAAAGAGAAGTGAAGCGGTCAGTATTGCAGGAGAGGCTGAGCTTTAACATCATCGGAGCAGGACAGTGATGCGGTCAGGACCGAGGCGCTCGCCACGAAGTCCGCACGCATCACTGAAGCGCTCAAATGACCTTAAATCTCCCCCTTAAGTGTAATATTACAATAATATTAAAAAAAATCTATTATTAAGGGGCACCCAGATGCTCAGTTGGTAGAGCGGGCACCCCATGTACAGAGGCTAAGGCCTTTGCCACAGCGGCCGCAGGTTCGATTCCAGCCTTGGCCCTTTGCTGCATGTCTTCCCCTTTCTCTCGCCCCCTCTCATACTTGAACTGTCCTATCTGAATAAAGGCAAAAGCCAAACAAATCATCAATCAAAAATGTATAGTCAAAATATATTCACGTTTAGCTCTCAAAATAAAAAGCTTTAAGTGACTGTTATCTCCGTTTCCATGGAAACACGCTGAGTCTGGCTCATAACTGGAAAACAGTCAGTCACATCAGGTGAATCCTGTTTGAAATAAAATCTGTTTACGGCTCCAGAAAGTAGGTCAGACCTTTGCAGCGACCTGCAGACTCGTCTTCTAGTCCCTGTCGAGTGCGCTGGCCAACTTGTGCTGACATTTTCGAGAGATCGTTGGGTTTCCCAAATTAAATAAATACAGCAGATATAAACACAGAAATGCTCAGTTCGCTCAGTTTTGTTACCACTAAGATATCTGCGGAAAAAAATATCATTTTCCATATCCAGATTCAATTACTACATCCGCAAACTCTACCTGTAGCCTATTTTTAAGCTAGTAGCTCCGTGTCACGGCACAGCTGATTTCCAAAAATTCAAGAGCAAGGTAAAGTCCAAAAGTCAAAATTAATAAAAAAAATTTCACAACATGTTATCTAACGAAATATTGTGCGTTATTCTGCTTTGTTGTGGCATTTAGCCTTTCAAAAACAACGTTTTCACTGCGGTCCCAATCACTCAGCCTACATTTCCCATCATGCCTAGATCTGTGGTTTTAGTTTGCAGTGAAGTTTGCTGTTTTATGTCACTTTTTGTCTGTTTATAACGTGTCTGTGCAGAACATGCTGGTTCATGCTGGTTACTGTCATCTTTGTGACAGTTAATAGTTTACACCATCAGTAAGCTGACTGTTACTTTTCATTTGCTCAGCTGATGTTCATGTTTGACGATGATTAAATAAATACTAATTATTACTGCCCCCCCCCCCCCCCCTTAATATGATAATAATATGACTTCTTAAAGGCCAGTGATCCAGAAACAACAGAGGAATCCTCTTAGTTATGAGGCAGGTGTGCTGTTATGCATATTCGAGCACGCTCTAAATGTCTTGTGGACCAATCAGATTGCTTGATCAGAACTAAATGTTGCATTATGAAACATTTCTCGTCTTATTGGTTCATTACAGCTCACACGACCTCCTGATTCTGCATCATGAAAGCCGTTTTCTCTGCACCGATAAGCGCTTTCCAACAGCTTCTGCCCGCTCTAGAGTCCAGCAGAGGACGCCTCGACAATCAGACCCCACACGTAAGAACCCGGCTAATCACCTTCATTGATTAAGCAATAAAACACATTTGATTATATTCGATTTCTCATTAAAAGCAGCAGAGTAATTCCACAGCCTGAAACGGCAACAACAAGAAGGTCGTGTCTGAAACAGACAGAGGTGCTTCCTGCTTTTGTAATTCAGGCAGACGAGCTGCTGCAGATTTACATGACTTTATGTCTGAAGTTTATTTTAAACGGTGCCGTGCAGGATCCGGCAGCAGACAGTAACTTCCTCGCAGCAGCAGCTCCGTCACCTCGGCTCGGAGCCAGCTCAGTGGGAGTGACTCCTAAATGAACATGTAACTTCAGACTGTCAGAGCGACTGCAGGCGCTGCTCTCTCACAGCCAAACTGCTTCTGCTGCAGGAGATACATCTGAGATTACGTTATTTTTAGTTTTAAACAGAAGCTGCAAGCTCCAGAAGAAAATGTTGGTGACGTACGTTTCTGCACACTGTAAATACATTGATGTGTGCATGTGTCTTATTAACACTTCTAAAGGGACTTGTTGGTATGCAGTCGGTGCGACATCTACGAGGGAAGGCTGCCAAGCTGCAGTCACTGATCCAGACCAACACACAACAAAACCAGGTGATTTTTAGCAAATTATAGCTGTGTTTCCAGATGCTCTTTAGCCACCAAACAAGGGTGTTTTAGAGCAACTCATCACTGTTTTCATTGTCTGTCTTTATTGCCACTGAATAAAGCAACAAAACAGCATCTCCCCAAGCATGTAGTACAGATCTTAAAAAACAGCAAAGTACTAAAATACTTAAAACACTTTCACACATTAACTTTCAAAAAAGAAAAGACAGTTATCAAGTATGTGCAGATCAAGTAGACTAGATGCAATGTGCAAACGTGTACGTGCAGCTGTGTCTTATCTGGTCTTGTCAAAATTTGCATGTATGCAAATTTTAAAGCAGGTGACAGAAACTTTAACCCTTAAGGCCCGCTTTAATATTACACACTCTCACATCTCTGTGCGCACAAAATGTGGCTTCAAAATCAACTCTTATAATTTTATACATTAATATGATTTTCTACTTTTATTTAGCTTATTTTTTTTAACCAGCATCAGTCATAAATATCAAATAATCATTATTTTCAGAATTTCAACCCTATAATTGCCAGGTTTTTGTCACGATGCCACTATGTTTTTAGAAAAAACACAAAAACCTGAATGATGTTGAGTGTCCTCCTCCTCAGTGTGTGAGTGTAGCTGCTGACAGTCTGGGATATGTCAGTGTGTGAGTGTAGCTGCTGACAGTCTGGGATATGTCAGTGTGTGAGTGTAGCTGCTGACAGTCTGGGATATGTCAGTGATCAGCAGCTACATTGACTGTGACAGGTCACCTAGTGGAAATAGCATGTATTTCCTCCATATGCCAAATATGGTCAAAATGACCTCATCAGGTGGAAAATAGTCAAAATGACAAATTCAGAGTCAAAAGCCCAGAATGACACCCAGAAATAATACAAGTCCTGTTTTTCTGCTCTGATGGCTGTGGGATCAAAAATGTCAGTTTGAATGGGTTTCAATGGAGCATTTTTGGACCTGAACAGTCTGAATGTAACTATTTAGTTTCCACAGTGTATTTTAGACTTATTGTAGGAGCTGAGCTGCTAATTCACTGATTACACTCAAATACACAATCTGGACTACATTTAGGACACATGCATCAACACACACACAGTTATCACAACATGAGGAATATTAAGTGTGTAAAATGCACCAAACAGTCCCTCAAGGGTTAACAACACAAAGCGTGTCTCTGTTTGATGTTAGTGGAGCTCGTTTTATTCTGGTTTTCACTCGAGTTAATTGATCCTCCGTCTCTTCATGAGCCTCCACTGAACGACTCTCCCATGATGCAACATTTGTAGAAGATAAATGTCATTAAAGTAAACGACCACAACCACAGAGTCCATCAGCAGCTGAACTGACTCCACGCCGGGTCGACATCAACACACCGTTATGGTGAAAGTCCGCCACAGAGGGGACATCATCATTGTTTAGATATTTATTTAAAATCAACCGGCTGTCACATTAACCCTTTCTGCACCAAAACAAAAAAAACACAAACTTTATCGTGACATTTTAAGTCGGATGAAAAACCACGAATTTCCAACATCAGTGTGTCTGCAAGTAACAAAAACCTGAATTTGCTATCTCAGCGGGAGATTGTTCAAGACAGCTTTTCATATTTGCTGCCGAATCGTAAACGTACAGCTGATTGCTCCTTCCTGCCACACAGGAAGTGATGCGTCACACATGAGCAGCTGAACGGACAAACATAAAAGAAAAAGAGGCACTGACGGAGGATTTACTGCGATAAAGAGACAAACAGAGACAGCTGGTCAGTGTTGTCCAGTCGGCTGTGTGTCACTGATCATCAGAGTGTATCTGATGTGTGTGTGTGTGTGTGTGTGTGTGTGTGTGTGTGTGTGTGTGTGTTAGTGATGAAGTCACATGATAATGAGGTTTGTCCTCAGAGAGGTTTACATCATGTCCTCCAACATATTTAACACGTTAAATATGTCTCATCTCACTCATTTCAACGACTGCAGCGACAAACTGACATTTATGTATCGATTCTGCAGTTAATAACTGTTAGAAAGATTATCTGCCTGGACGATTATTGGAGCCGATATTTGGCCATTTTGCCAATTATCTGTATCTGCGTTTTACTTCAATGATAAATTATTTTTATAAAAGCAAAGAAAGTGTCAGCAGGGGAGGAACTTTTACTTTGTAAAACCTCAGGAAGCTTTTTTTATTTATTCATTTTTATTTGAATTTTCACTGAACTTTATGACAAAAAAAAGTTGCTGGGAACTTTCTGTTCATGATGTTGAAAGGTGATTCGCTGAAAGCATTTAACATTTTTTTTTTTTTTTTTTTGCAGTTTGTTATATTCCAAATTTGAAAAATAGTCAGTATCAGTCTCAAAAATCCCATATCGGTTGGGCTCTATTGATTACATTCATTTTATCGCCCACGCCTCGTGAGACTGATTTGGGACTCATGAAAAACACATGACGTTCCAAAAACTACAGTTTCAGCTCCCACACGAGTCCTAATCCTGCTGCTTCATTAGAATCTGCAGACTCTCAAACTCACTCTCAAACATACAAGATTCTGCACGAGCCGACACGAAGCTAAAATATTCATTGAAACCGTCGGAGCTTCATCGGGATCCATATCAATCACTGTCTCAGTGGAAGACTTGCAGGACAATTTCATCAGCGTGTGCATGAAAAGAAATCAATCCAATACATGTCAACAGGCCCTGCGTGTCGTCAGTGACAGATACGTTCACAGACTGAACCAAGGTTACCTGAGTTTATATTAATTCACTGAAACCCTTCAGCCGCGCCGAAACAACAGCCGCCAAGGTCTGAGCACGAGTGAGAGTACGACTGCTGCAGGAGGAAAATGGTGAGTCTACAAAAAAATGATGCGTTTCCAGGAAGAACGAAAACAACTAACGCAGCTTTTTCTGCAGTTTTTTGGTCACAAAGATCAAACGTCAGCTTCTGAACAAGCTGAGACATGAAGCTGTCAGCCGGGCCTCACAAAAAGCTTAAAATTCACTCCTCTCAGTTCAAATATTAAAGATGATCACTGAATCTGAAGCCAGAGCAGAGGAGACGTGAGTTTGAAACGTCTTCCTTCTGACTCATCTGCTCGTAAGCTCAATTAACTCCTGAGCCGAGCCGATGTGCAGCGTCTCCTCGCTGTCGTGCACCGCCACCAAATGACTCGCCCTGTGGAACCTGCTGCAGAGAGCTATTTAGAGGTACTAATTGCTAATGAGTGCTCATAGCCGGTAATGAGCTGCACGCAGCGCCTCCAGTCTCTAACTCTCTGACTGTTTGATCAGGTCTCATCGACTCCTGAACTCATCCGGACAAAACTCTCACAAACTTCAACAAGTCTGCTGTCTTTAGTCACGGAGACTTAGTGAGTGTTTTTATTCTCACAGACTCCAGTCACACGTACCGAAATAATGAAGCCCTTTAAGAGAAGACGGAGAATTTTGGGGGCTTTGAAGCTTCACTAGGCGAGTTTCCATTAACCCTCAAATTGCACATATTGAAATTGGAACATGGAAAACACGGCAACTTCCAAAAAAACTTCCATTTATCACACAAAAAAACAAAAAACACTTGCATGAAGTCTACTTTCTGTATGTTTATGTATGAATACTGTATATGAGTATGTATGTGTTTCATTTTTATGTATTTTTGTATTCATGAGTTATGTTTGACTGTTTTTTTTTCTTTTTTCTCTTTTTTTAAATGCACTATACTTTTGTTGGTTAGTATGTTTATGGTTTTGGGGGAAAAAATGTTCAAAATAAAGATTTCAAGTTTCAGAAACACTGTAAGAGTCCACCTTCCTTCTTCTATCTGACACACGCAGCAGCGCAAAGTCTGACGACAGTCAAGTCAAGGTTGGGGTGGTTTTCATTACAGATAGGCACAAAACTTAACTAATATTTTGGAAATGGAAATTTTGGATAAAACACAAATGCACGATGACGATGAAATGCGTCTTTTTTGAACCGCCTGAAATACCACCTCATGCCAGCTTAAAAACTGTTTTGCAATGATGGGAGTTTTGTCAAACTGATGTGTTTCCATTAGGTGTATTTTATATTCATGACTAATTATTAAATCGTTTGTAGCGTGTTTCTCTACGAAAACGAATCGCTGAAAACCAGAATGCTGTAAGTTGAACCTAAGTTGAGAATTATTGTTTCATGGCTGAGTCATGATCTTGGTGCTGACTCGCCATAATCTTCTTGCTCTTTTTTTCTTTTGTTTTGCTGTCCTTTGTTGTTTTTTGTTGTGCACTTTTAAAAGTAATAGCATTTATTTTTAAATATTCAAAACCACTTTTTTCACAGTTTGAGGGTTAATTGAAACCCGCCTTTTGTCTGCAAATGTTTGGAGGAGACTAAACTGCCCTTTAGACTGGTCACACCTGCTGAGTCACTGAAAGAGGCAGGACACAGAGCCATTAAAAATTAATGTGAACCATGAACTCGCCCCGAATCTTAAAGCCCCACAGACAGCAGGATTATTCAGCGTCTGTGTCAAAACATCCCAAACATGACTGAGGCTGATGGTGAGCGACAGCACATTTTTTCAGGCCTGTTTGATGATTTAATGAATGCGTTTCCACCTAATTTCATCGTGCAGGAAAACAAAACGTGCAAAACAATCAAAGGACAGAAGAAAGACACACCAGCAGAGGAAACACATCCTCCGGCCTGAAGAGCCGACGCGGCCGTCTCCACTGACAGGAAGGTAACAACATGACCACTCTGGATATCTACTGAATTCATAATGTGCCGCTGTGGGAAAGAAAGGACGGCAGCGGCCGGAGAGACAGATGTGACATTAAAGTGTGACGTTAATCTCGTTCAGCCTAGATTCAGACGGTAATTTGCTGAGGTTCGAGGTAATTATGCGCAAGGCGGTGAGGCAAAAAATAGCTTTTTGTACGTTCAGCAAAATCAGAGCAGACTGAGAGCGAATTGGAAACTAGTCGGCTTTCTTTTGTTTCAGTTTGACACCAATCACAACGATTTTTAATTCGGTTCTGCTGAGAAAGAGGAGAAGAAAACTCAGCTGAGCTGCTAACGTTGAGTACAGCGTTTTCAGTGTGGTTACATTTAACATCCAAGAGGCAAATTATTTCTGAGTTATTATTATTTAATTCTGTTAGTCATAATCTTAGCTAAAGGTCTGGTTCAGAGACGCAGGTGAAAGCTCAAGAATAAAAGCAAGAAATGAGAATTTGACTTAAGGGATTTTTTTTAAGGTCAACAATGAACTTTTTCTCTGAACTTCCTCAATAAATAAATAATTTGTTTAAATCTGATAAATCTTTAAACAATATATTGTTTTGATTGGTTTTATTCTAAATTGGACCCCAGTGTGTAAATAGACATTGTTATTATTATTGTTGTTGTTGTTGTTGTTGTTGTTGTTGTTGTTGTTGTTGTTGTTGTTATTCCCAATACTATGTTTATGCAGTATTCATTTTTTTTCATTCTTTACCTTGATTTATGTTTTGTACAGCACTTTGCACTCACTAATAAATAAAATGCATAAAAATAATAAATAAAATTAAATAAACCACAGATACTCTGTTTACAAAGATACAGTACAGAAAAAAGCTGCACATCATAACATTTCAGGAGGTGGAACAAGCGAATTGTTCACTTTTTGTTTAAAAAGTAATCTAATGAGGATTTGTTGATGCATGTTTGTGTCAGTGATCAATCATTTCAGCACCAGCAGTAACATTTATTGAAAAATTTCGACTAATTTCAGCAAAGTGTGGTGGCGTGTCTCTGTCCGCGGTGCTGAAATCTCTCAGTCCATAACAGACTCTGAAGGTCTCTATATTCTTTCTCTATTTCCCCTGAAATAGCTTTCAATTTCCCCTCAGTATTTGACCACATCACTTCTATATATTGCTTTCTATACGTGCTTGTTGAAGCACCTTATTGAAGCGACATCACACTTAAACTGAGAGGAAAAACTCATGTGGTTGTGGCGCAAAAAGGAAACTTCTGCATCATTTGCCTGTAATATAAGAAGGCATGTTTGGAATACCTGAAAACGTTGTCATGCTGCCTGTAATTTAAAACATGATTTATTCTATATGAGGAGTAAATCTCAGCCCAGTCGCCAGAAGACAATGGATCAAAACCACAAGTGCTTGTGTTTTTACAAGGACATCCCTGCTTTTCCTGCCAGTTTACCAGAGGTTGTTTTTTTTGTTTGTTATTTTATCGAGGCATTGCTGCATTTGGAGAGAACTACTTCATTATCACTAACAAAAATGAAGGTGAGAAAAGTACAAATACAAGTAGATATAGGGCTGGACAATATGGCTTTAAAATAGTACTGCAAGATTTTAAGGCGATATAACCATAGATAATATATATTTCTATATTTTTCTGTCCTTATGTATATTTTTATGTCCTTTATTTGAACTGCAACTACAACAAAGGTTGAATACACTACTACTATAATAACATTTAATAAAATACAGAAGAAAGTTAAACTGCTTTTATAATAAAAATATTTTTTATGTATTGTTAAAATTAAATCAATCAAAGCAGGACACGCTCCCAGGAGTCACAAAATATAACTAAATAGTCGCAGTTGGAGATCTGCAGATACAAACACACACCTCACCCGCTCACACTAGTGCAGCAGCGCCGTTGAACGATTTATTCTCTGTAAGCTCTAAACAAGCAGCTTGCCAGTTCAGACATTATTAGTATTTGCAATATTGCAGTAGTGCTCCATGGTCGCAAAATGTGAATACTCGCAGACTGCAGCTCTGCAAAAGCACTAGTTTTTGTGTGTGTGTCTGTGAGAGCAGGAACAAGCTCTAGAAGAGAGCAAGACAACCAAAACGCCAGTGGCTTATAAAAACAACGTTACAATTTATACCCGGTTTTTATGATATAGTAATTTTATACATTGCACATGAAACAAGCCACAATAAACTATAATTATATTCAATATATCGCCCACACCAAAGTCAACATGTGCAAAATGCAACCAGATCCAATGAATTTTAGCTCAAACTGAAGGAAGGAGACGGCCTCCAGCATGTAAACAATCTGAGACATCAATTTTCAGAGCGTCCATGTGCGACCACCCTGCTCTGAAACCTTTAACCCGTGTCACTGGGCGACACCATCCCTGTTTCAGCAGGATGACCATGCATGTCTGACATTAATCCAATGAGCCCGGAGGCAGGAGAACAGCCTCCACCTGCAGAGGAGCGTGTAATCCTTCACAGTGATCTGAGAGCATAAAAACCACCGACACTGACAAATCTGACAGCCGTGATTTGCACCCACAGCTGCTCTTTCGGCTGTTTTCCAGTAAAAACAACCACATCAACACTCTGTGGAAGCGAGCGGAGGGAGGGAGGGGCGAGAGAGCACGGGAGTATCAAAAAGAGATGTGGGAATTATAAAGACGTGCATTCTGGGATGGAGCCCTGCTGTCAGGCCTGTCTGGATTCCCCGGACAAGGCCAAGGTTCACCACTGATCTGCCCCCGAAAACTGCTGACCGACAACATCTCGTGTTTCCTTTGCTCTCCCTCCACGCCTCTATCTGCCTCTGTTCATCTCTCTCTCTCTCTCTCTGTCTTTCTGTCTGCTTTCACACATGCTCGCTCTACCTGACTCTCAGCCTCCACTGCAGATCTGATTTCACTCTCTCCACTGTGTTGTTATGGTAACCACATTTTTGGTACCACAGTACTTAAGTCCTGTAACGGGGAGCTTGAATTTGATACGTGTGCAGCTCCACATTCCCTCACAGTGTCACCTGCAGTCACACACACACACACACACACACACACACACACACACACACACACACAGGCTGTAAACTCTTAAAACTGGACTCTCTATGGGAACCGATCCAATGACATTCACAAATCAATGGTGATTCATGTTGCCTCTGATCCTGAGTTAAAGTGCCAGTGATGGAGATTTTCATGCAAAACTGAAAACCAGGGTTAGCACACATTTTTATAAATTAATTTGTTTATTTATAAAAAAGTAGGTTCTGCGTTTGCTATGAGGGGGTGCCGTTCTGGTCCATGTGGTACTATTGATGATTAAAATACAGGTTTACCAATGATGGATTTTTAAATGTATTAACGATAGTTTGAAACAGGAAAAAGCACGCAACCGATTAATCGTATGACTCTAACCCCCCCAAAAATGCCCAAAAATAAAAACTGACAGTGTCAGACACTGGGGCATTTTAACTGATTATTATTATTATTTGTAGTAGTAGTATCATCATCATCATTATTGTTATTGTTATTGTTATTGTTATTATTAGGTTGGCATAATTGTGAGTCAGCCTTTGCTATTAGTCGGGCGATATGGCGATGTGGAATAAAGTCTTATCACAATATTTTTTTTCTTATCAGTCAATATCGATATATATCATGATATACATCAAATCACTATTTCTGTCGAGGTTAAAGGTGCAGTGAAAGTGAAACTTTACCGCTCATTTGCACTGCGTCTAAAAGTTTGCTTTCACTCGCCACTGCAGCAGCTGTTCCTCTCATCCACTGGTCTGATCACATCAGATCAATTATCCACGCCGTGACTCAAATTCTGCAAACTGCTGCTATGGAAAAAACAGCAACAAAGAACTGATGGAAAAGTTCGCTGGAATTGAAATTACTGCAGGAATAGGTAAATAAATAAAGTAAAAAGCTAACGTTAGGCTATAAACAAACGACACCAACGCTGCATGACTTAACGTCGCCACAACAGCGAGGGGATAAAGCAGCGTTTGGCACGATGATGTTCTGTGGTCTCACTTAGCCACTTGTTTCCTTTTTTGAGATGAAAAGCTTTAAAGTTCACATTGAGGGATTTACTGACAAACTTTAGGTCGTAGAACACAAAATTAAATTCTCTTTATGCATCTTATGACCTTATTTCCAGACATCTAACCTGAAAAACACTTCGAGACAAGGGGAGTATATGTGCTGAAATGCAAACTCATTTTCGAGATTTAGGTCTCAATCCTGCAGCAGTGATGGGATGGCAAAATAGTCAAGCCAAATCTTTGATGAAACCGAACAAGTTAACTTCAGATGTCTGACAACTGAGGTTTTGAGTCATCTGGCAAAGACACCTGCTGTGACAGACAGTCACTGAAGGATTTGAAGAGACGTTAACTCTGTGCAGCTCTCTTTCAGTCCTATTTCACCTTATTGAAATTAAACAGCTGTGTTTAATTCTGCCAGAGACCCTCTGAAACCTCCTCGTCGTTTCCTGAACCCACGAGGGAATTAGAGCGATCCAAAGTCACCCAGCTGATATTAAAAACCCCTTTGGGGAAAAAAAGGACTTCCGGCTTAAATTCAATTATTTGGGTTATCAGTCAAAGTGCCAGTCTGTCAGAGGAAATGTCTGGCAGACACTCTGACGTGCCGAGTCGGGTCGGCTTCACAAAATTCTGAATAATTACCACCTGTGGAGAAATCGGAAGTAATTTGGGAATCCTCTGTTCATGCAGGCCAAACAAAAAGCCCCACATTCCTGACTTTACAGGCTTTTACCTGAAGTTTTGTTTTAGTTTATTAAGATTAACATTAGACAACTTCTAAATCATTCCCATTATTTAGATGTTGTTTTCATCTTCTCTGGCAAAAAGCAAAGAAATAGAGAGGCAGCTTATTCTGTAACCATCTGTGGTAAATGAGCAGAAGATATTGGCTCATATCGATCACCGGCCCCTAAATTGAATCGAAATCCTATTGAGGCAGACGCTGTGATATCTGCAAATATCGTATCGTTATCCAAAGTATCGACATTACATTGTATTGTTACCCAAAGTATCGATATAGTATCGTATCGTGATGATACCAATGATTTACACCCCTATCATATGTAGGGTTCTATACTATTTTTTGTGTAAAAAAATACAATCTTAACTTTTTGTTAAAAACATACTGTGTTACTTTCAGAAATGAAGAAAACTTGGTAATGAATTGCTCGATAACTTGATAACTGTCCTCTGTATTAAACGATAGAGAGGCAACAGAAAACGACACTGACGACTGTCGAGTCGAGTAACGATGTCTGTCTTTTTAAAAAATGGCAATTGAGCATAAAGTATTTCTGGATTTGTAGTTGTGATAATTGGAGCCCAATAGATTTATCAGACAACTGATATTATCGGCCGGTTTGAGCCTTTCACAGACATTTCGGAACATATTGCCATTTTTTTTCTATATGTGCCGATAAGAAAACTTGTAATACACAAAATAATGCTCGGGTGGTTTAGAAATGTTCAGTATTGACTGATACTGAACAGGACTGATGTTTATTTAGCTGTTTATTATATTGTATTTATTCTTTATTTAAATGGTCAGCAAAGACCAAACAGTACTGATGTGTATTTTATTTTCATATTCTTTATTCGAATGGTCAGCGAAGACTGATGCTGAACACATACAGTACTGATGTTTATTTTATTCTTATTTATTCTTTATTTCTGTCTGTGTGTAATGTTCAATAAATTGTTAAATAAAAGTGGTGAATACTTTTGCATAGTCATATTGGTGCAAAATCAGAGCACAATCCACAGAGAAATGATCTATTTTCATTCCAGCTCAAAAATTCATGATATCGGTCACCATATCGGTAATCGTTAAACTTTTCCACTATAAATTCGGTATCGGTCTCAAAAGTCCCATGTAGGTTGGGTTCTGGTGATGATATTTCTAATAAAACTCACTACAGAACAATGCAAACTACTTTTCACATTACCAAACCAAAAAAAAAAAAAAAAACAAATCCTTAAACTTACTTTTGTTCTGCATGGCAGCAAAGAGCAATGCAAGCTGCTTTGTTCTGTGCTACTTATAAATGCTAATTATATAAAGTACTTCTTTGTTTTTAGAAAATTTGTCCACAATGACAGAAATAATCCAACCTTTCATGCTGACTTTGGGTCAAATAAAGCAGGCAGCTGTTGTATGAATTCTGAGTTTTCGAACAGAGAACGTAACATCGGTTTTCTGGTGCTCTGACGGCACGACATCTCCCTCCACCTCTTCACATTTCTGTTTGTCTCGTTTCTTTATCTCAGCCAGCCCATCTGTTTCTGCTCTTTCATCCCCGTCCCACTTGCCTCTCTTTTCTATACATTTATCACGTTGAAGCGCTGCCTGTGCATCATAATCTGTGGGTGAAGAGCGTGAGTAACGCTTCCCCTGCTGTCGACACAAACTGCTGAAGAGCCCTTGAGCAAAACACTCGACACCCAAAGAGCTGCGGTCAGAGCTGGACGGAGCTGCAGCAGATGTGTCCAGCTCTGGATTTAATTTGGCAGTGATTCACACTGGGGATTGTTTTTGTCCCCCTGCATTAAACAGCATCAAAACAGAGGTCCTAGCTAAGAGCCTAATGTCCTAAAATCTTACAAATGTCCTAAAATCCTGGAAACATCCAAAAATCCTAGAAATGTCCTAAAATCATAAAAATGCCATAAAATCCTGGAAACATCTTGAAGTTCTAGGAAACAACTCAAAATCTGAGAAACGTCCTAAAAACCTAGAAATGCCCCAAACTTATAGAAATGTCCTAAAATCACAGAAAAATATATAAACTATATAATATATAGAATTATATAACAGAGGGATATATCCAAAAAAATAAAACTAAAGTAAATATGAATAAAGTCAAGCAAAAGACAATCATGATGACAGAGAAATATCACAGAAACATCTTTCAGTATTAAAGTGATGCCAGAAATAAAGAAATAAAGAAGCTCAGCTGTATCCTGATTAACTGCATAACGATTGTGGTTTTAGGTGCGTAAATTGAATCCTGACATTAAATACTTTACATGCATCTATTTTAAGACGATGGAACAATGACAAAAGCAATATTGAGAGAAAAGGGTTTGTTTTTTTCGTTATTTAGATTAAATGACTCTTTAAAATCAATAGTTCAGTGGCTTAGCGACGTCATGAAAGTGTCTTTTGTGAGAGCGTTTTGGATTTATGTAATATAATCTATCAATATTTGTGCAGGAAATATCATTTTACACACACTCTGGTTTAAACACAGCAGCAGCAGCGAAGCGACCTTATTTCACCTCGACCTCTTGTTACCTGCAGCTTACATCACCTCTCTAATCGATGACATCATACGTGACAGACAGCGTTTTTTTATTCACTTTTCTGATACAAGCTGATGAAAATGTGATGTCCATATTGGACGCCACATATGTTGCGCTGCGGAGAAACGTGGCGTGCCATCAGTCGAGCACGAGACACGCGACGAACTGACGGGTGAGTCAGCCCTGTCGGCGTTTCCCGCTCTCGTCTCCAAGCTAAAAAACCGTGAGAGGGAGCGGCTCTGAGGACTTTATTTGCCCTGAGTTCTGCGTTCACAAGTATTTAAATGTTCACAATCTGAGCATATTGGTTTGTTTTCTTTTGAAAACATGGGAAAAAGGGAATTGAGCAGCAAGAAATGCCCTACAAACTGCAAGAAATAGTAGCTTTGGACAGTTATTTAATACAAAAGATAGGGAAAATATTTTTAACTATCATAAGATATTTAAAATAATCTTATAGCACTTTTTCAGGTCCTTTCCTTTTTTGCATTTTTTTTTTTTTTTGCAAAGTTCCTCACTGTTCTTTCCCATTTTTTGAAAGAAATCAAGTAATCATGCTGTTTTTATTCTTTTTTAATTTTTAATTCCTATTGTGAATTTGCTATCTCATCTAATATTTGTATTCATGTCTGTGATGCTGTGTTTCCCTCAACATCCCACTCCTGATGCTTAGGATGCCTACAGGTAAATGCCCTTTATACATTTATTATGTACACCTTGTAGGTTGACACGGCATGCATTACAATGCATGTGTATGTGTGTATATTAATACATATGTATATGATCGTTTTCAAATTTATTATTACCTTTTTTTTTGTAAATATTCTTTGTGGGTGGGATTTTCACCCATATATATATATATATATATATTTTAAAAAACTAAATAAGGAAATGTCAGTCTAAGTACACACATTGTACACTTCTGTGTCCCAACATTTCTGAATTAAAAAAAAATAAAAAAAATTAAACAAAAATTAAAAAGAAGCAAATCAAGCCAACTTGCTCAGGTTTCAAAAGGTTAAAGTAAAACCATCTTAAACAACCTGAAACACAGAGCAAACTACACTAATAACAGATTAAAAAGTAATTCACTTTTTGGGGAATTATTGCAACCCAAAACAACCACCAAAGTGAAATATTTTAAGATTTTAATTCAGCTGTAAAACTGTTAAACTACTTAACGATGAGTTTGCAACTCTGGCAGCTTCAGGATTTGGGGTGAAAACGCTGGTGAATTTTGAGATGTTCCCATCAAAACAAACAAACTGAAGGTGTTTCCTGCTCCGCAGTTATCCAGTGTCGCCTTGGCGAGCGAGCAAAACAAACGTCTAAATCACAGCATTTATGAGACGGAGAGATGAGATGTATCCAAACAGGGAGAGGTCGACGGTTATGAGATACTGGCTGAGAATATTACTCACTGCTTTGTGACACGACATTCACATCATCATCATCATCATCATCATCATCATCATCATAGAGAAACCTCCCAAAACACTCACAGATCAGCAGCAAGAACCACAGGAAGACTAATAATGACCTGCTGCTTTATAAAAGCACAGCATCAACCATTACAGTTAAGATGAATGATTTTAAAGCTCGGAGACGTCTGGGTTCGTCTAAGCTGAATTTGCTTTAAAAGTTTTTTTTTCTAATGCATGTTTGTTATGTAAACATTTCCTTCAATGCCATTTCGAACCCGCTTTGATATTACACACACTCGTATCGCTCTGTGCATAAAAGAATATATGCACTTTTCAAAATCAAGCTTGAAAAAATGGATTATACATTATGATTTTCTACTTTTATTGAGTTTATTTTTTTTAACCAACATCAGTCCTAATTATAAAATTCAAATATTCTTTAATTTTCAGAATTTTAACACTTTAAGTGTCAGGTTTTCGTCATGATACCACTATGGTTTTAGATGCAAAAACACAAGAAATATATAATTATTTCCAATATACTACATGCTAAGTAGAATACCAGTAAAATTATTGTTGTTGTTGTTGTTGTTATTATTATTACTATTATTATTATTATTATTTATTATTTATTATTATTATTATTATTTATTATTATTATTATTATTATTATTATTATTATTACTATTATTATCATCACAGTCTGGGATATATTTATGTTTTGCAGCAACATTGATTTTTTAGAATTATTATATTTCATGCAATGTCAAATACTCACACTCATACAGCTCTACACACAAAATGAGTTTCTAGTTTTATTTAGTTTTTTTAACCAACATCAGTCCTGATCAACCTCGATGTTTTTAGATGAAAAAATAAAAAACACAAAATGAATTACTGTCAATATACTACATGCACAGTAGATATCTGGGATATGTCAGTGATAAGCAGCAACGTTGACTGACAGTGATCCTCATGGAAATAGCATGTATTTTCTCCATATGACAAATACTGTAAATATGATACGTCCAGATATAAAGAGGAAATCATCAAACTGCAAAAGTCTGCAGAAACGTGATGGCTTTCCTCCAATTTTCAATATGAAAGTGAGAGCCTTCATGAGCACACAAAAACTGTCAAAAGTACTTTATGACACTTCTCTCTCTCTCCCTCAAAGTAATTATACATATGTATCCACTGTCAGTGCACAACGTACTCTGCTGGTTCCCAGCACTGAGGCACCGACCCCTGTAAGGGTCGCCAAAACTTCACAGAGGGTCATGAGGCCCTCTAGATTTTAGACAGACAGAGAGACAGAGACTATATTATTAATAAGGAAATAGTAGTCACATGTTTCATCTCAACATCTGCAACATCGCTACCACACGGCGCTGATTGCTAACAGGAAGTTCTCTTGAACTGTAAAACTTTATTGTTCAGCCGCAGCCAGAAAATCTGCAGTGCTGTCACCGCATTGATGCAGAATCGTCCCCGTCTGCATCGCGATGCATCTCAGAAACGACTAACGACCATGCTACCGCGTGTTTTACCGTTTTATGCAGGATAGATATAGGACATCAAGTCCATAGTGGACCAGACGAGACGTGAATATGAAGACTTTGAAGTTTTTTCCCACCTCACACGAGTACTTGGATTTTACAGAATGAAGCTGAAGCACGAGTCAAACAGTAAAAACCGAGACAGCGTGCAGAATAAGAACTTTGGCAGGTTGAAACAGCGACTACAGAATAACCAGTGCAAATATAATAAAACGTTCAGATGCATTTAATAAAGACGCACATCAGCAGGCCTGCTCACTTTGAGAGGACAAAGTGTGACCAGTGCAACCACACACACACACACACACACACACACACACACACACACACACACACACACACACACACACACACACGCAGCTGAGAATCGGAGCTAAAATCCGGTGCATCGGCACCAGGAGAGCATCAGCAGCGACTCTCCCGGCGAGCTCAGAGTTCGGTAAACCCACTTCAACAAAAAACACCACACTGATCCTGCACCGCGTTTCAGCAGCCATCTGCTCCGCTTACGTAAGTTTGGTTAAAAATTTAAGCTGTAAAAAAAATCTTTAAAAAAATAAAAATAAATATATTACTTTTTAAAGCTTAAAAAAAATCTAAATATATAAAGAAATATTTCATCTGAATCTTTTTCATTGACTTAACTTAAAATCTCAACAAAAATGCTATTTTATCAGAAATATCAATACTCAGTCAAACTTCAGTCAACTTGCAAAATACATAAAACTATTTAGTGACGTCTGATAACTTTACTTAAAAACTTCAGTTGTTATCACTTACAAAGAACAAGTTCATTCATTTGTCATTTTTAAGTTGCAACAACTTCACAAAACGCAACACATACAACTAAAATGTAAGTAAACTTAAATACATGTATGAAATGAACATAATTTAAAACTAACAGTTATATTGATTAGCTTTTTCTTCAAGGCAATCAGCAATGCAAGATTTATAAAAGTAAGATGTTCTCGTGTTTACAGCGTGACCGTGACACTGCGTAACCAAGGCGACACACAAACCTTCATTAATGGACTGAAAACTGCAGCAAAGTGAGTCCTGTCTGCAACAATCAGCTGTTTCACTGCTAAATCTGACAAGTCCATCTGACATAAAACTCATTAAAACGTACGTTAATTCACTCAATACTGTGAAACTGTCGCAACTTTAAAATGACAAGTTTAATTAACCCTTTAATACCTGAGAAAATTGTCCTGATGTCTCTCAAAAACTCGTGACGAGGGCGACTAGGAACTTAACAGGAAACGGCCCAAAAAATAAAAGGAAACTAGTCAAAAGTTACAAGAAAATAACCTAAAATAAGGAAAGAAAAAAAGAAAAAAAAAAAGTAACAGAATTTTAAATATATAATTAAGAAAACAATATAAAGTTTTCTGGACATTTTCCACTGTTTTTTGAATAATATAAAATAATACTAATCTTCTTTTAAATAAATTTCCTCATCACCCTTTAAAACCTGCGCAAAAAGGAAGTGATCAAACACGTTACCCCAAAATTAGCAATTTTTTTAAAAGAAAAGAAAATGTGATTAAAAATAGCTGGAGCAAAAAAAAAGAATTGAAAAAAAACTATTATTATTCTGTTTTTCTGTAAAATGTATTCTTATCATTTTTTTTTTTTTTTAAAAAAAAAGAAAAAAGTACAAGAAAATTACATAAAAATAAGCAATAAAATTTAATAAGAAAATCACCTAAAATATTATATTTTATCACTAAGAATAACTTCTAAAACTATTAAAAATAATATTCAAAGGGTTCAGAGGTTTAAATACTTGTGAAAAGTGATGTGGATCCAAAAGGTTAAAGTCAGACTTGTTTGACTGAAGTTTCAACACTTGTCATTTTTAAGTTGCAACAACAAAATGAAGTAAATGCTCCTAAATTTTGGGTAAACGTTACACTTAGATGTAAATTGAGCTTAATGGCTGTATTTACTTTCTTTATGTATTTATTTGGTTTCAGCATTATTCAGAGTGAGGTGAACTGGTCAGATTGTTGAGTGCTGCAGCTCCTCCTGTGCCTCCCTGCGGAGGCTCTCACTCCTCTGAAGCAGGACTCTTTCATCAGCACAAGTTAGAAAAAACAAATCATGGACTCACACGAACGCGTGGTAGAGCAGCGCCCATCCTCTCGGCCTCTCCAGCGCGTCGTACAGCAGGTTCTGGATCCTCCTCTTGCGGATGTTATTCCTCTTGGCCGGCCGGGTGTAGTTCAGGGGGGTCTTGGCGAGCAGCCCGATGCCGATGCCCTGAGAGCCCCGCTTGAAGTCATCCCGGCCCGACGCCACCAGCAGCAGCGCGCCATCCTTGTCCGCTCCCCCGGTGCCTTGGTCCAATAAGTCCCCGGGAGGAGGAGGAGCGCTGGAGGCTTTCTTCTGCTCCTCCGAGCCGCTAGCGACGGTCCTGGACCGGAGCCCCATGGTCAGTGCTGGATGCCCGGTGTGGGCAGCATGCCATGATCCGGGCGCTGGATCCGGAGACACCCCCCTTCCTCAGCCGCGGGTCATTTAAGGATGTGGTCCCCGGCGCGAAGGGAGGTGCTCAGCAGTCTGACTGAGGAGAGAAAGGAGGAGTGATGGAGGGAGAGAGAGAGGGAGCAGAGAGAAAGGAGGAGAGAGCGTTACATCCTTTACTTGGAGAAACCATCGGCATTTGGCACATTTTGGAGCCGGGAGGAGGAAATTTGTGCGTAAAAACCGCAACCCCCCCCCCCCCACCCCTGATTATGAAAACAGCACAGTGACACAACACAGGAGGCGAGATCACCACAAAGTCGGATAAACTCACTCAGCAGCACCACAGGCGCCTCTGACTCCTGTTTTGTGGCACTATTTTAAGAGATTTTGCGCAAAAGCGAAGCGATAAAAACCGCCCGGCTCCCGGCGACGCTGAAAGCTGTCAATCAAATCCCCAAAAAGGGAGGGGGGGGGGCATCAAGCAACAAATGCCCACTTACCAAACACCCTCTTCTCCCCAAAATCAAACACACACACACAGACGGGGAGACAAAGACCTGGCATCACGCTGCATCCCGACACACACAAAACACACCGAATCAAAGACGCACACACGGGAGGAAACCCGCCGAGGACAAAAGCAAAAAACAGCCGAGCCGAGCCGAACCGAACCGAACCGAGCCGAGCCCTACCAGCAGCGGTTCCTGTGCATTGCGCGTGTCTCGGGGCTTCCAGCCTCCATCCACCTGCAGAGGAAGCGGCGCGGAGGCTGAGGCGGCGGCAGCGGAGGAGGAGGAGGAGGAGGAGGAGGAGGAGGAGGAGGGTGGAGACGGAGGATGGAGAGCAGAGATGCTGCGTGAAGGAGGTCGATACTCAAACTGAAACAGAGGAGAGGCAGGAGAGAGAGGGAGAGAGAGAGGGAGGGAGAGAGGGAGGGAGAGAGACAGGGAGAGAGAGAGAGAGAGAGAGAGAGAGGGAGGAGAGGGAGAGGGAGGGAGAGGGAGACAGGGAGGGAGAGAGAGAGAGGGAGAGAGAGAGAGAGAGAGAGAGGAGAGAGAGGGAGGGGGAGGGAGAGAGGAGAGAGGGAGAGAGAGAGAGAGGGAGAGAGGGAGAGGGAGAGAGAGGAGAGAGAGGGAGGGAGGGAGAGAGAGAGAGGAGAGAGGGAGATAGAGACAGAGACAGAGAGAGAGACAGAGACAGAGACAGAGAGACATAGACAGAGACAGAGAGAGAGAGAGACAGAGACAGAGGGAGATCAGAAGCTGGTCGCGACGTGCGCGCGCACACACACATATACGCTGGACCGCGTGCACGAGCTGAAAGATGCCACACACCTTAATACATTCAGGAAAAGCGTGCATGTAAACGCAGGCAGGTGCAGATACGCGCGAGAACTTAACCCTTTGTAACCTGAACCTTTCACGTGCTTTTAAACCTTAAAAACCTGAAGAAAAAGAAAAGTTCTTTTGAAAAAGTCCAAAAAAGGCACTGAGCAACTGGGGAACAGATGTCCAACAAACTGCAAGAAATCCGTCAAATGTGACGGATAAAATGCCTAAAAGAAGTTTGAAAGAAGAGAGGAGGATTATTGGAAAATGATCCCAAAATTTGGGAAAACTGTCATTAAAACTACATTTATAATAATAATTTCATATTTAAAATTGTTCCGTTTTTTAACTAACTTAAGTATCTGGGATTATTATATTTTATTTAATTGATTTAATATACTGTTATATTTGATTTAATTTTCCATTGTTTTCCAATTTTACAGTACATTTTAGTGATTCATAATTCAACTGGCCACTTGCTAAAAAAAATAAACAAATAAATAAATATTGTCTATTTTTCTCTATTTAACACCTGCGTGTTTCAATAAATACTAAAAAATAAAATTATGTTTTATATATATATGTATATATATATATATATATATATATATATATATATATATATATATATATAATATACATACATATAATGTATTATATATATATTGGCTTAAACATTTTAAAAACAAGAGGAGGATCATTTTGAATTTATCCAAAAATTTGTGGGGGAAAAGGTCCCAAAAAACAATATTTAAAATTATGTTATATTTAGAAAGAAAAAATCTAGCAAATAAATACACATTTAAAGAAATTAGGAAAAGGTGATAAGAAAATTAAATTTTTAAAAAAGAGATGATTATTTGAAAATTATTTTTTTAATAGGGAAAATGTCTTACAAACTATATTTATAATTCAATTTTTTATTTAAAATTATGTTACAAAAAAACACATGTAGCAAACTAAACATGACGTCAAACTGACACACACGCACGCACGCACGCACGCACACACACACGCGCGCGTTTAAAAAACAAACAATAAAAGAACATGGAAAAGTGCTAAAAAGTTATAATAATTTTGAAAACATAATTTTGGATATTTAATTATGAATTCATTTTTTGTGAACATATTTGAAACATTAGCCAAAATAACGTAAATTCAAAGCTTTTCCAAACAGTCTGTTAACCCTTTGAAACCTGAGCGAATTTGCTTGATTTCGTTCAATAACATGAGCAGAAGGCAACGAGCAAGAACAAAAAAACAGAAATGACTCAAAATAAGCAAGAAAATAGTAGTATTAATTTAAAGAAAATCACCCCAAAAATCATGAAAATGGATGCACACAGAAGCTGGAGGAGGAACCAGCTGCACGTTTTCTGTCAAATCGCGTTCAAATTAACCGCTGAATTCATAAAAAATACTTTTCCGAAATAAAGACCAGCCGCACAGTGACTCCACTGCAAACTTACAAAACACACACGTTGGTATTTGGGCCACAGTTTGTTGATCCTAATGGGAAAGTTTTCCCAAACTGGTCCGTCCGGACTCTCGCTCACTCACCTGTCAGCAGCGACACTTCCGGAACCGCCAAAACAACAACCATCGGAAATTACGTCATCAAAGGGTCAAAGGTAAAGCTATCAAAACATTTAAAAAGTTACTCTAAAATAAATAAAAAATGTCAAATTCAGAGGGATTTTTGGTATAATAAGATAGAATTTGTCAAGTTTAATAAATTAGCTAAATGTTGAGCATCACAGAAAAGTTTTAAACTAAAATCATTAAAAAAAAAAAAAACTTTATTCATATAGCAAATTTGATGCGTGAAATAAAGCTAACAATATGTAAAAAAAAAAAAAAAAAAAAAAAAAAAAAAGCTGACGATTTAAGTTGGGGTTTTTTTCAACAAAATATTTTCAAGATAATTAAGGAAGGAAAAATAAAATTAAAATAAAAAATGCATTTTTTTAATTAAATGAAAAAAACGACAATACTAGGAATATGTATATATGTTTATTTCAATTATTTATTATTATTGTATATTAATTATTATTAGAATACAGATAAATTAAAAATGTGTCTCCAAGTAAGTAATTTTAATAATACAATCATACTTATATTGTTGTGTTGTTGAATTATACTACATTGGATATCATACAAATATTCGACTTATATATTATATAAAATATTATATAAAATCTTGTAGCTTCCACACGTCACATGTCACTTTATCAAAGCGTATATGATATTTGAAACACATATGTCAGGAGCTACATTTGTATTTTAGTTATATAAATTTCGTGATTCAGCTCTGCAGGTGAGCCGCACATGCGCAGTAAACTTACCTCCTTCACACAGAGTAACACCTCCGCGTGGCGAAAAAAAAAAACAAAAAAAAAAGAAACAGTCCACAAACTTCATATACGACGTTACATCACGAGCACAAAAAGGGGGAATCCCGGCAATGACGTCACTGCACGGGGAGCCCACTCCTCCTACGTCACCCGGCTGCCATTTCCTCTGTTTTAATTAATTTTATCAGGAGTCACCTCGGTTTTAGTGAAGGAAACATCCCGGAGGTTATATCTGCATTGATTTTGAAAGACAGCATTATATTTGACAAGGAATGTAATATAGACATATCTGTCAAATTTTTCAAAATAGAAACAAAATCACCACCAAGAGGATTTTTTTTTTCTGGAAGTCACATCTGGAAGGGATAAACTGGCAAAAAATACTAAAAGATAAACAAATAAATAATTTCTAGATATATGCTAATGTTGAAAAGTCTCATTCTTTCT